>NC_083719.1:99863876-100166907 GCF_028564815.1 Eubalaena glacialis
AGATTTATGGTGTATGACAGTAAGGGCAGCCCACATAATTCAAAGCTAGCATGAAGATCAAGAGTCGTTTTGCCTCAGGGATGGATGAAGACAGCAGAATCTTTTTTGAAGATCACTGCCATTTCTGTTACTACTGAGTGTACAGGAGATATGAGTTATCCAGTGTCTTACTTTTACTTCAGTTCAAAAAGGAGCATGAAAACTGGGTTTAAACATAAAATGAAAAGATGTAACTTCAGCCACTGGCCATTTGGAAAGTAATTTAAATTACCGAATGCCATTTAAGACTTGAGAGTATATTATATAATTTACAGTATAATATATAGAAAATATGGTATGTTGTTTTCTGGGTTGTTAGGGTAATAGAATATTTTACACATTAAACTAGAGAAAGAGTTAACACTACGTATTCTTCAGGCATATGTCCCACTGGACTTATAAATTTTGTCTTCTTATGAGATAAAATGATAGCAACAACTTATTTGTTAATTATGTTCTCAATAAGGTATTCCTTAATACATTAAATAATGTAATCTATTATAATCTTCTATGAATAAATTCCCTCAGCATTCTTCTGTGTTTGTAATATCAACTCTTAATAGTATGTGGTATGTATTTTTGGAAATTTTCTTTAGAAACTCTGTAACTAGGTCTACACATGCAAAAAGAACTAAAAAATTTTTTAAAATCATCCAAAATTTGACTAACCCAGATCTTCAGATGCCTTTTATATGAATTATATGACTACTTTCTAGTTCTTTCACTTGGCTTTGTGTAAATGCAGTCTAAGACTATTTCTATAGATACACACTGATCTAAAGATCAAGTTAATTAACTATTTTGACAATCAATTTAGATGATTCTGTGAGAAAAACACATTTACAATGGTGTCTGTGTTTTCTGGACTTATATTCTACATAGATATCATACATTGGATCTGTGGTAAATGTCCTTGTCATGTAGGTTTCTATGTAGTACAGCAATTAATATACTATGCTTTGGAGTTATATAAGCTTGTTATTTTCTCGTATACATTACTTTCTTTGTAATATGAAAAGGGAGAAAAAAAAGAGTAACTTTACAGTGGGGAAACCTGACAAACACTGTCTGAAGCCAAGTGATTCAGATGAACGTCAACAGTGATAAGTCATATTGATAGTAAATACCCTCTATATGACGTGATGACAATGGCACTTTACCTCTGCAGTCTTCTTTCCGAAAACACATTTCCTCAGTCTAACCATGAGAAAAACACCAGATAAATCCCAATTGAGTAACATTCCACAAAATACTTGACCAATAATCCTTAAAACTGTCAAGGTCATGAAAAACAAGAAAAGTCTGAGTAACTATAACAACTAAGAAAGCCTAAAGAGACATCATGACTGTATGTGATGTGGTGTCTTAGATGGGACCCTGGAACAGAAAAAGGACATTAGGGAAAGACTGAGGAAATTTCAGTAAATATAAGCTTTAGTTAACAACAGTGTATCAATATTGGTCTGTTAATTGTGACAAATGTACCATATTAATGTAAGATTCTGATAATAGGGAAAATCAGGCTGAAACTCTCTGTACTATTTTCACAAAAATACAGTAAATCTGAAAACATTCCTTATAAAAAAAGGTTTATTTAAAATAAAACTATATATCCAACAATGTAGAAATATCTTATCACATAATATTCAGCCAAAGAAACTGGGTACAAGAGTGCATATAGAATATGATTCCATTTTTTATAAAGTTCAAGGATAGGTAAAACTAATCCATACTACTAGATGTCAGGAAAGTGGTTTCCCTCCGGAGAGGGCAGTGACTATAAGGGGCACAAAGAATCTTTTGGGGTGCTGGTAATATTCAGATTCTTGGTCTCTGTTAGTCACATGGCTATGTTCACTTTGAAAAAACTCATTGAGCTGTACTAGGATTTTTATATTTGTCTGTATATGTTACACTTACACAATTAAAAAAAGCAATGGGAAAAAAAAAAAAGCAATGGGATTATTTGGTTTTGCTCAATGGCATTTAGATTACATAGATTATAAAGGTTTTATATCACTAAATTAAACACCAAAATGCATTTTATGAGAAATGATTTAAAAGAAAATAAAAAGTAAGGAACAATACTGTATTAACTCATAAATATAACACATAAATGTTATGTTGTGAAATTCCAACTTAACTCTAGGATGGATTATGTATTCCTCCTGTGCTCTCCTACAGACCTCTTACAAACATTTATTGTTATACTTAATGTCATCATATTGTAATTACGATTTTGTATGTCTATCTTCTTTCATAAATAAGATCATGAAGAGCAGAAATATTATCTTACTCATCTTTTCTCTCCAGTGCCTAGCATTATGTTCTGACAAGTAGTATGTGGTCAGTGATTATGATTGGCTTACATGAGGTAAAGAATGACTATATGCATAGTTCAATGAGTACTTAGTATAAGTTACTGTTTTGAGATGTGTTCACATATTGTTTTTGATACTTCTCTCTCCTCAAGCTTTCTTCTGTCTTTCTGATAATTCCTAAGAGTTGATTATAGAAAGTCCCAGGTTGATCCTACAATGTTTTTATCTTTTCTTTCCTATTTTCCATTTCAGTCATTTTATCCTACTTTCTGGGACTTTACCTTCTAATCTTTTTACTGGAGTTTTAAATGTGATAATAAAATGTTTAATATATGAGAGCCCTTTCTTATTTTTCATTACATATTTTCATAGACTATAGTGCATCCACTAAAAAGGAATATTGTTCTCTCTTTCTGTAAAGATATTCATAATGATATTTGAGGTTTACTTTTTATCTCCATAGTATTTCTTCTAAATTCTTTCTGCCTGTTTCTGCCCTCCTAGACGAGTGAGAGTGGGCAAGAGGTTGAGAAGATTTTCTTTAGCTGTAAGATTTTTCTGAACTTTTCAGAGGCAACTATTATCTGTCAAACATGTTATGTACTAGGGGAGAGACTATTTTTGTCTTCTGATGAGTACATTGTCTAGCTTCCCATGCAAAGGAGCAGAGGCTGAGTAGAGGTAGGAGTAGAACATTTCAGAAACAGGGACCAACTTATACTAATATATAGAAATAAGAAATGAGATGGGAAGTGGTAGTTAGATATAGTTGCAATGTAGACTGCAATTATAGGAGTGATGAAAGATGAAGTTAGAAAGGTAGGTAGAGATCAGGTCACAGAGGATGTTTTGTATTCTTTCTGATCAGACTTAACTCTGAGGGGCTAATTCTCAATCTAACTGGGGTTTAAATGAGTGGGGAATCAACTTTTCTCCCATATAAGGTAGGTAGTCCTGTGCATCTTCAGTGTTCATCTCCTACTTGGTGGTCCAGGATGGCCGCTTCAATCACTGTGTCAACATTTCAAGCAGCAGAAAGGAAGAAAAGGCAGTGGATCAAAAACACCTCTCTTAAAGATATTTTCTGGAAGTTGAACACACCACTTATCTTCCATTGGCTAGGTGTCCACTGTGTGTCACACCTACTAGTCACACAAGAATCTGGAAGATGTAGACTTTTGGAAGAGGGTGGCTATGTGCCCAGTTAACATTCAAGTATTCTTTTACTAGGAGGAAGGGGAGTTTGTTAGGGGACAATACACAGGCTTGTTTAAAAGTTTGGAATTTACCTAGACAATGAGGAGGGGACACTGAAGAGGTTTAGGCCAAGGAATCTTTCACTTTAGAAAAATGTCACATGGCTGTGACCTGAAGGATAAAGTGATGTGAGATTAGAGGTGGTCTGAGCAGTCAGACAACCATGAGAAGCACCTAAGTATGAGAAATATAACTTGTTATGGCTGTCAGTAAGGGGCAGGAGAGAGAGCATCGGTGCTGGTGACATTAACAGACTGCATTGATTTTTGGCTTTTTATCTGTAGGGTTGTACATTTGATTTATAATTATTTATAGAAGTACATTCACCATAAACCTAGGCCTAAGTCAAATAGATGGTGATCAGTGCTCTTGACTACAGATGCCCCTTCCTAAATTTTTTTTTTTTTGCCCCTATTTCTAGATACCTTTGTTTCTCTAAGGATGTGTGTTGTGATTTTTTTAAATGACACATACACATGGCGAAAACTTAAATACAAAGATATATCAAAAAATATATCTTTCTTTACATTCCCAGTATATTTTTCTTTACATTCCAAAATTCCAGAACATTAGCAGTCCTACTGTCTCAACACATATGGTTTATCCTTGTATAAAACCTTCATACACACACACACCTTATTTGTTTTCAAAAGTGTATTATTTTCAGAGGATTTCCAACATAAGCCCTTTGGCTTATGGAGTTTAGCTAGGTATGCAAACTCAGCATAGCAAAGGTTATTGGGAAGTAGGTTTAAATATGTAATCTGTTCAGTGTCCACATAAATATTCTGTGTCTAAATCTAGTCTCAGTGATCTCCACTCCTCCCAGCATTCTATAATATTAGCACCACTTAAAATTGAATGTGATTCTATTATTTATATATATGCATATTTACATTATTATTTTCACTATACATACAACATGGACTTTCAAAGCAAGCTAATTACTTCATCTAGTGCTTAATCAAATAGTGAATCTTTTCCAAGGCTGGAAGGAAAAATGTGTTTGAATTATAAAACTTACTGTGTTAGGATTATGGAAAAAGGATACATTAATCTCCAACTTAGAATCTTCCTAAGGGATTTTCATTGTAAGCTTGATCCCACCATATGCACTGTTCTGTATTTTTTGGTGTTGTTTAAAAATACAGCTTCTTAATCTTTCTTAGTCAGCCATAGCAGTACCTGCAGACCTTTCTACATCAGTTTTTTCAGAGCTGCACTGTGTATACTTCAGTTCCCCATTGATGGACATTTCATTTTGTTTTGTATTTTTGTTTTGCTTTGTTTCTTTTAGTTTGTGAGAATTCGTTTTTGTTCCTTTTCTTATTTCTTACAAGCAGTGCTTTAACAAATGATACTTAAATTAGCATGCTTATATACATGATGAGAGTATATCTATAGTTACACATATATACGTATATAACAAATAGTACTTTAGTGAACGTATATGTATAAATACATGCATACACAGATAGAATGAATTCCTAGAGGTAGAACTGAGGGCCAAATGGTATGTTTATTTTTCATTTTAATTCATTTAAAATTACCCACCAAAATTGTTATGCCACGTGCTTCCACACAAAGATTTCCTAGTGCCCCAGGTTGGTAACATAAATGTAAGGTTCAGCTGCTTGTGCTGAGACCAAGCAACCTTTTTGTATTCTCTTTTCAAACATTGGCTACCAAACTATCTAAATAAAATACCCCCTTTGGGTTACATGCTTGCCAAGATAATTATTATAAACGTTTTCCCTTTTGCTATTCTGATTGGAAAATGGTATTTTAGTGATAAGGTTGAGTGGTATTTTTTATTTATAAGAAATATGCCTTTCTTTATCTGTGAACTCTTCCATTTCCTTTGTGAGTTATGACAGTGAACATGATAAGGGAATAGGTATTGAAGATCCAATGCTAGAAAAAAGAAAAGCATTGGGGGAAAAAAACCAAGATGGCTCTAATGAGCCATCAATGGAGGCTGAGTGTAGATAAAAAGCTGGTAGAAGAACAGAAAATGTCAGAAACTTTATAAGGCAAAAGGGATATGCTTCTCACTGTTCACATCTCCCCTAATTTTCCACTGATAGCACTCCAGCCTTCCCCCATAACTTTGCTCATTTATTGTTTCTGTTAACTCTGGCCTGTGGTAATGATGAACACTTAATAATGTGATACTTAATAACAGAAATGCTCAGTTTCTGTTGGTGATTGTGTATATTGGCTTGTTGCCATTGTCTATCAAATTTACTTGTACAAATAATCAAAGGGATAGACATATATAATGTTGACAGGCATTTTCAGTGGATAAGTTTTCTTCAATTCAATAATTGACTTTTTACAAGAGATTTTTAAGGTACTTAATAGTTTAGTGTGTAAAGGAAAGAATAGAAGGAGGTGAAGCTATTTATTCCAGATATATATAGAAGCTTTTGTATAAATAAATTTAGAAAAGGAGAGGAAAGAGCAGGAGAAGTGGTAGATTAGTAATAATTGAGGAACCAATTTAGTGTTTATTTTTTCCTCTAATATTTCTTTATTTAATTTATAATCTACAAACTCAGGGATATGGTGTGTTGGATTGTCTGTTAAAATTGTCTAGTGTTGAAGAACATAATACAATAAAACCATGCATTACACATCCCATGATAATGCAAATTTGCATGATAGTGATTGAAGATTGGTTTTCATTCTCAACCCAGCCCACATTTTTAAAGGAAGGTGGTCTAATGAGGAGGTTGGATACAGAGAGAAGAGTGAGACCCCTTCTGGAGGAGCCAGGCAAATTGAGGAACATTCTCATATTCTTGGTATTCATCCTTCCCAGCGCTCTCCATAGGGGAGATGTGGCAGATGACAGCTAATCAGGGGATGCCTGAATTACTGTCACTATACAGGAAATCCCAAATAATCTTGGAACTAAGTATTTTTCCCCCTTCTACATTTAAGACAGGGTAGTGGCGCCAAATGCCAGCTTGAGATTGATAGATTTGGAACACACAGCCAGACCCATAGAATTACAAACCCTCTAGTTGTTTAGACTTGTCTAGTTCTTTTCATTATCCTTGTAATATCATCACCACCTTTTACATGAGTGATTCTCTCGGACCCTACTTACCACATTATGACAGAGTTTTGTTGTACTTTAATTTCTGCTGACTGAAAATCTGTAATTATGCTCTCATTGGGCATCATGGAGGAAGAAGTCAACGGAGTAGTTAAACTGTGTGGCTGACTTAAAGTTTTATATTTGCTTGTCTTTGGCTCAGTTGTCTGTTCATCTCTTATGCCACCTCTTTTCTTAATAGATGCGTATGTTGGAGGGTGGTTGGTAGCTATTATGTGGAAAAAATATTTTTTTTCATACTCTCTTGTCACATTAAACTCCAAAGAAAATAGAAAGTTTTTCTCATGGTAGTAATTCCTCTTTGAAAAAAAAAGTTCAATTACTTATCAAACATATCAGAATAGGGAAAAATAGCTGTGAATATAAATGTCAACATCTAAAATTCAGTGTAATTGTAACTACAAATAAACTCTAAAAGGAGCATATTTAAGCTGACATTTATATACAACTTGCCAAAGTAGCTTTTTACCAAGTTTTAACACAGTCACTTATGTAATATTTTTGTCTGTTAAAACAAGCGTAAGCAATTTAAATAGTCACTCAATTGTGATGCCTTCCTTGCACCTCAAGCTGAACAAGTGTGTACTCCGTAGATACCTTGCTTACTTACAAGAAGAAGGGACTTTATATCATACATATGCAATATTTTGTGCTTAATGTTTCAGTATTAAACTGTTTGGAAATGTATTTCATTCAATCTATATATATTATGAGATTACCATATGTCTGTGAAGAAAACAGATCCAAATGCTTTCAGTAGAAATACTTGAGGTTAATAATAAAAGACCTTACTATTTTTATTTCCCAGGGCTTTAGCATGAGAAATGTCTCCATTTACCTTAGTATAGCGAAATGATTTTTTAACAGAAAAGCCTACATTGTTTGAATGAAGGTTGCACATCATGCTATTTTATATATATATATACACACACACACACACACACACACACACACACATATATATGGAAATATCCCTATAACATTACAAAATCAAATTTATGTATTCGTTTGTATTTGCTAAGTGCCTAGTATGGTTGACTTACTATATTGCTTATAGAGCTATAAAGGTAAATTGGAAATGGCCCATATATTGGACCTCTATATATTTTGGTGTTTGAGGGGAACAAATAATTAGCACTCCTCTTGCCAACCCCGGTTCTAAACCAATTGAGAAATTAAACTTCACCATAATCAGATTGAAGGGAAAATATGACCTACGTTACTGATAAAAGGCAGCTTGCAGAATGACGCTGTGCAGTGTGTGTGGAGTCAGCTCACAGGGCTAGGAGAGCCCCGCTGGTCACACTGCCTTCCCTGTTCAGTGACATCAGTCTTGTTGGGAGTATTTACACCACTGAAATTGGTAAATGACACAAATCAGGGGCTTTCCCCCCCGGAGAGCTGCTTGTTAAACATTTAATGGCGTACTACAGCATCCTAGGGTTGCTGTCTGAAAGCATGGATTAGTCCAAATATGGCATCCTAGGGTTGCTGATTTAGCCTCACACAGTGGAGGCTGGAAGATACCTTCATTGCACCTAGAGTGGAACATGAATGAACTCTGGAGATAGCTCACCCATGAGAAGAAGGGAAAAGAAGGACTTAACTATACATGAGTGCTTCATTACTAAACTCATCCTGATGTAAGGAAGCTAGCGTGAGGACAGTGTAAATACATTCATCCTTGCAGGCAAAACAAGAATTTTATAGTAAACTTATGAACTTTCTATCACCTGGTCCCCAAATATATACTGGCTTGGCCAAAAATTTCATTCAGGTTTTTCGGTAAGATGTTGCAGAAAAACGTGAACGAACTTTTTTGGCCAGCCCCATGTATTATAGTTATTTTTAAATTTGAGATCATATTTCTTATGAACAATTTTTGTTGTTATCAACATATTTTAAGTCATCTGATATTAGTGGAAACATATTTTGTGACTAATTTCTTTTCATTGAGAGACATCACTGCAAAGGAAGCTTGCCATAGGGCTCTTCCTGTTTGTTTTCTTAATAGAGAATCTGCATTTTGATAACATCACATGCAATATAATTAAAATGCTCAAAACTTCTGCATGGTAAAGCAAGCTAATACATTTTGTAGGCTTTGCAGTTTTAAATATTTTTAATTATTAACATTTTAAGCATATAAAAAAGTACAGAAAATAAAATAATAAGCACATGGTACCAATGATTCAGATTTATTCTTGTTTGTCACATTTGCCTAGGAGCTTTTTTTTCCTGTTTAAACCACACAGATTCAGCAAAACTTCTGAGTCCTTTGCTCCCAATCCAATCTCTTCCTTCCCCTAGAAGTTGTTGCTCATCCTCCCTATGCATGCTTTTGAACTTTTACTACATAGGTACTCATGACAATACGTAGTCTAAATGTGTGTTTTTAGAATTTGCATAAATGGTATAATTTATGAATTTATTTTAAATTATAATTTTAGTGTTTAATGACTATGAAATATAAAAAGCAAAACTGGACTTGAAATCCTTTTCCATGTTTGATATGACCCCATGCTGTCAAGTATAGAGTCAAGTAATTTTTTGTTTTTTTATTTGTGTGTTTGTTTTTATTTGTTTTATTTTATTTTTTTTAAGATTTAATTTTATTTATTTTTGGCTACGTTTGGCCCATTGCTGCACGTGGGCTTTCTCTAGTTGCGGCGAGTGGGGGCTACTCTTCGTTGTGGTGCGCGGGCTTCTCATTGCAGTGGCTTCTCTTGTTGCAGAGCACGGGCTCTAGGTGTGTGGGCTTCAGTAGTTGTGGCACGCAGGCTCAGTAGTTGTGGCTCGCAGGATCTAGAGCTCAGGCTCAGCAGTTGTGGTGCACGGGCTTAGTTGCTCCGTGGCATGTGGGATCTTCCCGGACCAGGGCTCGAACCCGTGTCCCCTGCATTGGCAGGAGGATTCTCATCCACTGTGCCACCAGGGAAGTCCCTGTGTATTTGTTTTTAATGATGTATTCAAGAGATCTTGTATTCTGTGTGTTCTTACATGCTTGAGAATTTCTGTCAGTTGTCTCTATATTAAAAGACAATTGTTTAAATGTTCTGGTAATGTACTTTGCCCTTCAAAGTATGTAGACCTGGCCATAGCATATTGATCTAATCCTTTCATCACAGCCTTCCCTGCCATCTTTTGGAATGGTGAATTTTGGTGTTTGGTATCTTTCACGGGTACTTGAGGTTTGAGATTGTTAGATCTGTTGTCTTTATGCTTGCATAGCAACTTGGCTGGGAATGACATTCTTGGCTCACACTTTCTTTCCCTCAGAACTTTGTACATATTGCTGTTCCCTCCTCTGTCATTTGATGTTGCACTGGGAAAGTCTGATACCAGCTTGATTTTTCTTCCTTGATTTTAACTTGCAACTTCTGCTTGGATGTCTATCCTTGAAGTGCTGGATATTTCTTAGTGGCAGTTGTTCACCAACAGATTTTACTGGAGCACATTGCACAGTTTAACAGCCAAATTCAGTAATTTCTTCCCTTCAGAGAAATTAAGCCTTTTGAGTGTGTTATTCTTTCTGTTCCATTATGATGAAGTTTATTTACTAGGAAAACCAATGTTCTCTATGCTGTATATCAACTTCGTATTTCCTCCACAACTATTATTTTCTCTCTCTGCAATCAACACTGCCTTAAGATCTAAGCAAGAGAGACCCTTGCCAGGAACACTGGGCATTAGAGTGCCCCACCACCACCCTCTTCTAGCTGCTGCGGGAGACCAGGCAGCCATGTCCAGTCAGAGTCTGTATTTTCTGTGTACACCATCCTCCAGTACCCTAGATACTGGAATTCCTCTACCATCGGCTCCAAACACATTTCAAGGATGTGTAGTAACTTCCTGTCATGAGCTTTCTGAGTGTAGACCAAACCACTGGTATATTTATCTTTAGACTTATTTATCTTTAGATTTATTGATCAAAGGTTGACTATTTGTAGAGGCTGTGAACAGAGCTTGGATGTATGGGCCGGGGTATCTACACATATGCATTTGAGGTACCGCATGTTGTAAGGAAGACTAGGGTGGGAAAAGGAGGGTGATGGGCCAAGGGCAGGGCTTGGGGGCTGGAACTTGTCCATCTTCACTGCCACTCTCTGACGTGGAATGCTGAGGAGTTGTCCAAAAATTCTGTAAATGTTTTTAAATAGTTTATTAGCTTAAAATTACCATTATTTAATTTCAATGTATGGTATTTTCCTCTTACCTCAGACCCTGAAAATATTTCAAACAGTCCTGTCTGAAATCTCCGTATTTTCCTTTCTTCAGTCACAGTGAATATGTCAAGCTTTCCCTCTCTGTCAATAATTGCATTGCAATCATGTTTGTTCTCTAGCTTGCTCTTTGCATTTTGTGAGTTTGGTAATGGTCGTGTTTTAAAACTCAGGTGTTTCTTTGGGTCTTCAATTCCTCTTCTATTTTATTCTTTTTTTGTTGTTTGTTTGTTTGTTTTATTTGACTGTTTCTATAGCACAAAAAGCACTCAAGGGCAAATTTTCTTCCATTTCTTCCAAAATGAGTCTGTCTTTGGCATAATGTGCTCCTTTGCTTCTTTTCTTTTCTTTTCTTGCCACAATAGTGTTTACAGAGTCACCATGCCAGTTCTTTTTTTTTTTTAATTATTTGCTTTATTTATTTATTTATAAATTTTATTTATTTTATTTATTTATTTATTTATGGCTGTGTTGGGCCTTCGTTTCTGTGCGAGGGCTTTCTCCAGTTGCGGCGAGCGGGGGCCACTCTTCACCGCGGTGCGCGGGCCTCTCACTATCGCGGCCTCTCTTGTTGCGGAGCACAGGCTCCAGACGCACAGGCTCAGCAATTGTGGCTCAAGGGCCTAGTCGCTCCGCAGCATGTGGGATCTTCCCAGACCAGGGCTCGAACCCGTGTCCCCTGCATTGGCAGGCAGATTCTCAACCACTGCACCACCAGGGAAGCCCCCATGCCAGTTCTTTTTGTCCTGCTTAACTTGAACAGCTCTGCTTCGAACTTCTGTTGGGCCTCAAGTAGTGTAGATGACTTTTCCTAACCATGTCCCTAGCATGTCTAAGTATGACTTATCCTCCCAGGCAAGCCCCAGTGTGATGGCAAACTTATTTCATGTTCTCCCTTTGTAGAATAGGTAAATATTGTGTTCTAGTTCATTCTACTACTGCATTCAGGGGTTTTCCATTGGCCCTTTTTGTGTCATATTATTCCTACAGTTCAGCCCCTTGCTCACTTTTAATTGTTTCACTGTCCTCTCTTCTGCAGGCCTGCCCAAAGTCCACATCTTTTTTTCATATTTGACACTATTTGTGAAAACTGGAAGACTTTTGTTATTTCATTGGTACCATCCTGAGGCAGTAAGACCAGTTTAAAGATCGGTACTGAATCAAGTTAAAACTATATCTCTTTTTCTTTTGCTGATAGTATTTCAGACAGTGAGTTGTGCCTCTTTAGTTTTTTGGTTTCTGTGATTAAGTGTTTTTGCTATTTTTAAATTTTATTTGTTACTGAGGGGGAGATTCTACTTTACTAACCTTTTTACTCTGACCTCACTTTCTGTAAGTAAAAGTGATGCATGCATGCTGCTGAAAAGGTTGAAAACATTAGACAGAGTACAAAAAGTAAAAATGTAAAATAAAAAGTCATTTCGTTTTCATTTTTATTCAGTGCACACCTCCTACCATTGTTTGCTCTTATTACCCAGGAACTTTTCCTTTGTCATTGTTTCCTAGAGATTCTATTCCTTATCATGATGTCTCAAGGAAGTAGGTTTTGTTCTTTAACTAGCTCATGCCAAAACACTTGAAGTTAAGGAAAATGAGCCTAGAAAGAAAAGCATTAATTAGAAAATCATTTATTATGACTTTTCAATGTTAAAACTTCACTTTTCTCCTACCTAAAAAACTCTTATCTGATAACACATTAACATCCCTGTAGAGTACTCCCCTTATATTTTGGAGAATTAGATTATTACTCTGCTGCTTTTGACAGTTGAATCTAAATGAACTATCTGCATATTGGCACTATTTGCTGAGCAATTCTTTGAAACCGCTTGTAATAAAAAGCCCTTCAGTAACATGCTGTGATACCCTCATGTTGCAACCTATTCTGAGGTGGACTGAAATTAAATTTTGTTTACTAATAATAAACATTGAAGTTGGGGACTTGATTTACTTTTTAAAAACTAACTCTAATCAGTGGTATATCTGTTAAAATAGCAAATGTATCAAGAACTAGGCAAATCCTCCTCTGCCATAAGATCCTCATGGCACAGGCCTGGGAAGAATGACTCTATGTGCACATCTTTCTACACGTAATGGGGCAATGAAAAGGTTGAGAGAAAATGTTTTAAGAGTTAAAATGACCCTGCAGCAAGTAAGATGCCCTAATTTATTGCTTAAGACTAATTCAAGTATTTTAATTTTGAGAACGGTTTGTCCAAATTTTTTTTCAAAGGTGCAAAAAGAGACTAATTCTATGTTGGACTCATGTAATGGCATAGAGTCTGTTATGCCAGGGATCTCAAGATGGTGAGATGTGAGCTGGATAACACCTGTGTACAGATTCGGTTAGACCTGCGTGATCTTTTTTGTGTGTGAGTTTGAAAAATCTGTAAATTTCAAATAAAAATCAGTCTTTCTCTCCTCTCTTGAAATCTTTTGAAAGGGGCAAGACGGTGCCCTCTTTGTGTTCCCTTTAGACAATCATGTCTTCTACTATCCACCGTTAAGTCCCTTCTTTATTGCCGTGTATTCACACACCTTCCCCAGTTAGATTTGACGACTCTGTTTCTGTGGTATATCTGAAAATTCTGTATTACTTTATAAACATTCCTCATATAGTTATATGTAAATGGTTAACACTAGCCTTCTGGAAAAATGTCTAAATGGCTAGATATTACAAATTACCCAGATTATTTAGTCATCATCCTCTAATTCTTGGATTATACATGTGAAAATCATGTGTTCTAAATCTATTTGCATAATTCTCCACAAATTAAATTTTGAAATTTCAGCACGTTTTGTTCACACTATCTCATAATTTTGTATTATATGGCATATTTTTAAAAATTATTTTCTTAATGATGTTTAATAGCACAATTTTTCCACCTTTTCATTAAATTAGGCCTCAGTAAAAAAGAAAGTGTCATTTTGAAAGAAGAAACACTATTCCTGGGTTTTATATTAACAATGTAATATGCTAGTTATTTTTAAAATAACAATAGAGAATTTGGCCAAGTACAATAGAATTAGATACAATTGTGGCCACTAGAAGGCTTTGATTTTTTTTTTTTTTTTTAAACCAGTGCAAGCATAATTGTGAAGATAAACAGTGAAGTTTATATGTCAACCAAAGATTAACTGGTTAGTGCCAAAGTTTTAAATGTGGTTATAATATATAAAGTATGCAAGAATCTTATCCTGACTATACATAAAATATATAATTTTTGACATTGTATATCCGTGAAGCACTGTTTCATAATTTAATAAGTGAAAAGTAGTCAATAGTACAAACTCACAGATGGGATAAGTTTTCATATGTTCATTGCCTTAACATTTTAAAAGTGTAGAAAAATATTCTACATTTTGCTTCTTTTAATACCATATATAGAACATGTGTATCTATAGTACCTTTGCATATCTTTTTGTTAGAACTAAACAGTAGGACTAGCTTTTGTTATGAATACTCCATTCTTGTTAAAAAAAATTCATGCTGAAGTCTTTCAAGGACTTTTTGACAAAATGACAGCTGTGAAAGATCAATTTTCAAGTACTAGCAGATTTAAATGGCTGTTGGCTCTCTGTGGTGCAGATTTTCGTTGTTTTTCAAATTATGTGTAAGTTATCTTTTATAAAATATCTCTGGAACCCTATGACAATGAAGACAGATGCTTGAGAAGCCTATTTTAAAAGAATTCCAAATTTTAAATCTCCCCTCTCTCTTTCATCTCATATATTCTGGCTCATTAAATCAGACATGAAGGTCTTACCTTTTAAAATGCAACTCCCTTTACTCCGTTAAAAATGGAGTAGAACTCAGGCACAATGGGGAATGTTATAATGCTTGCATACCTTTATTAAACCAAGAATAATGTCCCACATGCAGTTGCAATAAGCACACTTCCACCATAATTGAGTTAGACTAGGTATTTTCAAGTTAGGAAAGATATTCCAAAGATGAGCTTTAGAGATTTTCAAATATTTCCACTAATGCAAAAATAATGTAATGTAACCTTCTCATTTGCATCATTTTCCATGATTTTCCCTATGTTTGCTTATGACAAGAATAATCTTTTTTAATGACTTAGTTTATGGCAATGTCTTTCCACTCCCTCAAGTCTCTATAAAATCATAGATGCTGACATCACTTTTCTGTTTGAACTTTGCCTATTACTTTCAGGTAAAGGCCAAACTTTTGGTATTTAGCATGGTATTGAAGACCCTTCGGTGTTATAGCACTTCCTCACCTGCATCTCTTTTTCTTTCTGTCTCTATACACTTTCTTCTTTTCCTAGCTTGCCCCTTCATCTGTTAAACATCCCCTCAGATGTGCATGCATACACACACACACACACACACACACAGAGCACACATACACAAACCATACCCCTTTCAGTCTGCCACATTGGATGGCTTTCTGCTGGAAATCTCAATTGATCTTTCAAACCTCCTTTCCTTTCCTTTGTATTTTATTGTGCCTGGAATTATCTTCCAGTTTCTTCTACCTGATCCTTCCAAAGTCCATTTTAAATACTTTCTATTTCTGACATTATTCCTCCCTCCCTGGCAGAATTAATTGTTCTTTCCCCTCTCCTCTCAAAACATTTTATATATAGTCATACTCTAGCACGTATCACAGATACTACAGACAATTACTCTCTCTTTCCTCTTTTTTTTTTTTTTTAATTAACAATGTGGGGAACTAATACCAGGAAGGAAGACCCAGTTTCACCATCACACAACTAATGAGAGCCCAAATTATAATTACATCCAAATGCCATACCTTCATATTCAGTTGTGTTATCAATATCAACATTTCTGGTAATATTATTTTGAAGGTTTTATAAATGCTATTATTTCTATAATTATATGTTTGAGATATCAAGAAAGGAGTAATAGAGTTTTTCTGATGTTTTTGACAAGTAATTTAATGTTCACATAGATTCTAAGATAATTTAGACAAATAATAGTCTAATTTACTGAATTCCTCTTCCTTTACGTTATATAATAAACATTTAACTCACTACCTGAGAAGAAGTAAAAACATATGTCAAAATGTCATTTTAATGTTTAAATATTTAAATATTTCATTAGTGATATTGATAAATGAAATGCTTTAGTAATCTTGCAGTTGTATTTTAATATATCATTTCAATGTCTTCCCTCTAACAGAAAATATCTTGTATTTTTAAGATATGTGTATGTGTATATATATATATATATACATACACACACACACAGAGATTAGAAATCTCATGAACATAGTTTATTTACAACCGAAATTCATCACCTCAAAAGTTTACAAACAAGCACCAAACCATATGCAATAGGGACCTAATGTAAAAATATTTTGTTACAGTATTTTTCCTTTTATTTATTTATGTTTATGATTCATTCATTTAATATATATTTCTGTTTCAGATGTAATGGCACAGGATACCCTGCCCTCTGGGCACTTACATTTTCACCAAGGAGTCTGTCATTAAAGAGCTAATTACACGATCCGTCACTAGTGCGGTTCATGCTGCGAAGCACAGGTGCAGGAGCTCTAGAGCTGTGTTGCAGGACTTCAGGGCAATCTGGAAGCTTTCCTTGAAGAGGAGAAATGTGGGTTAATTTTTGAAGAATAGGTCAATGTGTGTGTGTGTGTGTGTGTGTGTGTGTGTTTTGTGGGAACAGTGAGGAGTAACCAGGACTAGGTAGAGGATGACTTATACAAAGGCCCAGAGACTGGAGCTTAGCATCTTCTAAGCACGGGAAGAAATGAAAAGAGCAGAGTGAGGAGAAGTGGCACAAGGGCAAGCTGATGTGCAAAGCGGGACCCGGATCTTAGAAGGATTGTGATTTTATTAAATATTTGGTCTTTATCTTAAGAGCAATAAGAAACCACTTAAGGTTTAATAATTTATGTTATACGTACAGATTTAAGGAAAGCTCTGTCTGGCTGCAATGCAAAGACTGGATTAAATGGAAGAGAGAGTGGATTGAATAGAGAGGTTGTTCTTACAACCTTACTCATGATGCTTACAGAATATTTTTTATTGAGCTAGTTTGCCATCAGTAGGGAAGGTAATACACAACCTGAGGTTTATTCATCTACACTTTTTAAAATGCAGAAAGATATTAGAGATTGAGAGCTATAAGCTTGTGTTAAAGTTTACAGGTCCATTATTGTGAGTTACGGTCTGTCTCCTCCTGGACATTATTAACATAATGGAATCATTTTGATGTGTGTACTCACAAATTGCAAGTGGATGAGTCTTTTAAATCTGTTAAGCTGCTTATAGCAATTGTGATGAGGGAGGTTTCCTTTTCCACACTTTACAGGAAGCCTTAGTATAAGCGTGTTTCTTATGAAGACAAATTAAAGTTAGCAATGGCATTTCAACCACTATAATGTGTGAATAATGTTTGTTACAGGGGAAAGAAAAGTCATAAGTACTCACTTACTAAAACTGGCATGCAAGTAAACGTGGGACTTACATGAAGTGATCATCACATGTAATATTGATACATTTTAACTCTATGGAGCTGAGCTGTGCAATAGCACTTTATCCCTTAGTACTCAATTGTCTTATGTTTATTTTATACAGTAAGCATTTGGGCATGTGACATTAGAAACTGTGTGTGAAAATTTGGGGGATTTCTACTTCCTCCAAGAGTACCTCAAAAATGCTTACAGTTCGATGAGGAACTGATTTAAATGAAACCAGGTACTTTTGTTTTATAAGTTAAAAAAAATTAAACACCTTGATTTTGCAAATTGTAGAGTTACAAATTTTGGATCATTTAGTGCTGTAAATAACATAAACTGTTGATACTTGTATAATTTTCCAAGGTTGCCAAGGCCCATGAACCTTTTTGGGCAAATCATATCTAGAATTTTATATTTAGACCTGGTCTTTCTAAATACTATTCATTCCATGGCTATAAAACAATTTAACTTAAAAAGAAATTACCTAGTAAAGCATGTATGTCCATCTTCATTATCTATCAAAACACTAACTTTATGCATTTTTTTGGATGGTGCCACAAATCCAAACCTTTCGGGAACCGATCTTCAAAAGTGTAAATGGTGTAGAAACTCCTAAACATGGCCTGCAGGGCTCCCCACAACCTGGCCTCTGTCTGCCTTTTCAGCCTTGTCTCTTATTCATGTGCCTTATGCTACTTTATCCTTTACCAACATATAAAAAATTATATTTCATACCTTTATGCCACTGCACATGCTATTCCTTCTGTCAAGAAGTGCCTTTTCCTCCAAGTTTCATTTTATCATTCAAGACATCTCTCATTTTTCACCTGATTTGAAACTATCTCTGGCCAATGCTACCAACTGACCTGCTTGGAAAGAATAAATCACTCCTTTCTCTGCTCTCCTATACTTGTCAATCCTTGTACCACTACACATGGTACACTGTGTGGTAATTATTAGTTTGCATGGGGAAGGACTGTGTCTAGTTCATTTTTTTTTTCTTTGATTTTTTGGGGGAGTATAATTTCAACTATTATCAGGCAGGTATTTGCACATTCATCTCCATCTCCAAATCAAATTCTAAATAAGGATGTATAAAATTCACCTTCTATATCATCTCCATTCTATGTCTAGGCCTATTCCCTGGCGATAACCCCTTTTAACATTTGCTTTTGTTTTTCAGGTAGTCAGCTGTCTAAACAATATGCTCAAACATTTTTTTTTAAACTGCAAACCATGTCATTTGACTCATCTTTATGGAAGAGGAAGAATTAGTCTTTTTTGCTTTTGCCATATGTTGAGAAGAAAAATCAGTAACCAGCATCTTAATAGTAAAAGTAGAATGAAACACTGTCAATGAACTCATAAAGCAATAAATTTAAACCTATATTTCTAAACTTGAACCTTTCAAAAGAGAATTCAAGATTCAAATGGTTTATCTTTTTACACACATTGTACTCATCACCCACAGTTCAGTAGTTCACTTCTTTTCCCTATCCCTAGTGTGTGACAACTTTCCGGTTATATGATCTATTGAATGTAATTCATTATTTTTTCTTGGAGACTTCTGATTTCCTGTTTTAGCTTAGAATAATTGCTTTGGGGACTCAAGTAAGTTGTCATTCTTAAATTCTTTTATTTGTTTTCATACTTCTGTGTTAATTACAGTGTTTTTTGCTTCGTGTGCCTTCCTCCTTTCTTGGATTCCATTTTACTGAGCTACAGAATATCCTTAACTTTTAAAGAACAGATACAGGAGAAGTAAATTATCTTTGTCCTTAATATCTAAAAATATTTTAATTTTTCATTACAATAAATTGTTAAATTAGTCAGGTATAGAATTGCGGTTAAAATTATTTTGCCACAGAACTTTTGAAGTTACTGGTAAAATGACTTTCATCATCCATTCATACATAAGGTGCTGTGATGATTATTTAATTTTCACTTCTTTCTGAGTTTTCTGTGTTTGTTTGGTAAATGATTGACTTTGTTTTCATTTTCATTCATCCTGATTAGCACTCAGTTGACTCTTTCCCTCTGAAGCTCCATTTGTATTGTCAACTGTGGAATTTTCTCTTTATTTTTGTTTTGATTATTGGAATCCCACATTTTTTTCTTTTTTCCCCATTTTTTTATGGAACTTCTCAGTCAGTCATTGAAGCTCCAGGATTGATTTTCTTGCTTTCCCTGCCTTTAAATTTTTTCTTGTATATTCCTTTTTATTTTATTATTTTTTAATTATTTTATTTATTTATTTTTGGCTGTGTTGGGTCTTCGTTGCTGCATGCGGGCTTCCTCTAGTTGTGGCGAGCGGGGGCTACTCTTTGTTGTGGTACGCGGGCTACTCATTGTGGTGGCTTCTCTTGTTGTGGAACACGGTCTCTAGGCGGGTGGGCTTCAGTAGTTGTGGCACGCGGACTCAGTAGTTGTGGCGCACAGGCTTAGTTGCTCCACGGCATGTGGGATCTTCCCAGACCAGAGCTTGAGCCCATGTCCCCTGCATTGGCAGGAGGATTCTTAACCACTGAGCCACCAGGGAAGTCCCTATTTTCCTTCTTAAAGAAAATATTTTTGCTTTATGATTAGGAATATTTCTTAGATTTTTTTCTTTTAGATTTTCTTTAAAAATAATCTTTTTAAATTTAGTATTTATGTTTTATACTTCAAATATTTTTCTTACTTGATGTCTGTTCTTTTATAACAGTGCGTTATTTTATAGCTGCAATACATTCTGAAACCTCTCCAAGTACATTAACTAGAATTACTACAAAGTTCTCTTACTTTACTAATAATGACAGCTTTGCCTTCAATATTGATCTGTTCATTCATCTTGGTCCTTCTATTTTGTGATGTTGTTTACCCTCAAATATCTCTTGATCTTCAGACATATTCATATTATAAAGATGTTTTAACAGCCTCTCCTACATATAGGGAAAAGGAGGATGCTGATTGAAAATTCTGAATGTGTCAGATGGGCATGAAGTACTTTAGAAGACAAGCTAGCTGCTCTTGCCCCATTTCTACCACCTTCCCAATGGAAAAAAGTAATAATAATGAGGGAGGAGAGCTTTGTTTTGAGATCCTACCAACCACACTCAGTGCCTTCTTCTTATCCAGAGGCGTGTTCAGATTCTTTACAGCAAGAATTTCAGTTTACCTTAAGGGTGTGAGCTCTTAGCATGTTGCCAGTCTTGTTGCATCATTTGACACAATTTTTTTCCATTGTGAAACATAGTCACTCAACAACTTCACACCCTAATTTTGCATTACTTCTCACTTCCACTCTCTCTCTATTCCACTTTCAAGTTTGGAATCCTTCTGGGACTCCATCAGTGCTTTGACCACCTTTTTATTAATTCACCCATGTATTTATAAAAATCTCTGGTCAGCTTATACCACACTCTGAGAAGATATTCTGAATTTATTACTGTTTTTATTTCTTTACTCTCATTTAGATATGATTTGGGGAGGAAGGCACTAAATACACATGATCAGTCTCTATTAAACTGGAAGCTTTATTTTTTTAATCCTCAGTGTCTCATACAATAACAGATTAATAATATTTGCACAATAAATATTTGTCAAACCCAATTGAACACACAGAAAAATAAGAAAAATTACATTGTAGTTTTACCTTATTTTCTACTGATCAGGCTTGGCTATGAATTATGATTATTGTTTATTTTTAAATCTAGTTTACTTTCAGAGAACAGGGTATAAATTGCCACTTAAATGAATATTACAAAAGCAAACAACAAAACACCTTCAAAACATATACTGTATTCTGTTTCAAAAAATGTTTCAAATAATTTTTTAGTAAGAATTTTTAAGCAAGTTTATAACCTGCATATTTATTTCCCAACAAGGATGATTAAAGGTATACCAGTGTGTTTGTTTGTGTGTGTGTGTGTGTGTGTGTGTTCTGTATGTGTGTTTTAGTCTCTATTTCAGAGGATGCTAATTGCCTTGGAATGTCCTTTCTCCCTTCTTATTTTGAGGAATAACCATAGCTTTTCACTGAGCACATTGGACCCCAGATAAAAGTGTACATTTCCCCGTCTCCTCCACTTAAGCAACTTACTATTGGCTGGTCAAACATAAGCAAATAAAATGTATTGCTCCTGAAACATCTCTTTAAAAAGGAGTAGGTGTGCCTTCCCCACCATTCTTCGTCCTTCCCCTTGAAATACATATGCGAAGGCCGGCCCTCCAGCTATGAACTTGGACTTGAAAATGGACACCAAACCCTAGGGATAGCAGAACAGAAAGTTGGATAGAGCCTGGGTCTCTGGCAACTTCAAGATAGTGCCTTATTTATCCTGGATTACTTCCACTATCTATGTTATATACTCTATCAAATACACCAAGGACAAGGAGAATAAATAAACATTAGATAATACAACTCTATTATTATCGTGTCTGGGATATTGTGATTGGTCAGGTCTCTAAGACACAAAATGTTGTTAAGGAAGTGGCAGTTGCTGTAGAAATCCAAAGACAACTTTGGGAACTCAAGACAATTCTAGTCATTCCTTGGAAAGCAAGCATTTAGTGCTCACCACCTGAGCAACTCTTTCATACTGGTCACTGGACCTTTTCAAAAAAAAAAAAAAAATTTTTTTTTAAACAAATAAATGTCAAAGCAGAATTAACCAAATTGTGGAATAATTTAAATGTTTTCCACTTATTAAATTGTTTCTAGCACAAGTATAATTAAATATAATTCTCCCATTCACAAAATAATTACAGGAGTTATTTATACCTATTAATTCATATTTAGTATATCACTAGTACTGTGGTCTAACAGTGGAATACAGAGTTGTATAGTACATAATGAACAACTTATTTCCTGTCAATAGATCAATCAGGTGATAGATAAAATATATGTAGATAAATACAAATATAGATTTTTTAATTTTTATATTATGTCAAAAATGGAGGGCTTCCCTGGTGACGCAGTGGTTAAGAATCCGCCTGCCAATGCAGGGGACATGGGTTCGATCCCTGGTCCGGGAAGATCCCACATGCCGCGGAGCAACTAAGCCCGTGTGCCACAACTACTGAGCCTGAGCTCTAGAGCCCTCGAGCCACAACTACTGAGCCTGTGTGCTATAACTACTGAAACCCACACACCTAGAGCCTGTGCTCTGCAACAAGAGAAGCCACGACAATGAGAAGCCCGTGCACCGCAACGAAGAGTAGCCCCCGCTCACCACAACTAGAGAAAGCCCGCACACAGCAATGAAGACCCAACACAGCCAAAAATAAAAACAAATAAATAAATAAATTTATTAAAAAAAAAAAAAAGTAGAAGTGAAGCTCTTGGGTCAGCCTGCATTCAGCCATGGACCATGGTCTGACAGCTAGTTCACCCATTGCTCTCATTCATTTCCCTTTCTCTTTACTGCTGATGCCACACATTTAAATTGTGGTTGTTTTTATGAATAAATATTAAATATAGAAGAACTCATAATTTGGTACATATTTATGTTGGGGTTAAATTCCTCCTTTCCTTTCATTAAGTTTGTAATTCTTAATGAAATTCTTGAAGTTGTGATTTGTTACTGAGGAGGCCCTAGAGAAAGATTCACTCAAATTGAAAAAGGGTTTTGTTTTTAAGGCCATTGAACTATATAGTATGTGGTTTTTAATTGGAATATGTAGGATTTAGGAAAGATTTCAATACATTTAGGGCTATACTGATGAATATTTAAAGATAAATGTGTAATTCAACCATCTTAGTTGTTTTGGAGAGTGACTGAAATGTTCCCTGTGCCAAGCTGTGGAGTTAGGCTTTCAGAGTCAGATAACATAGGCAGAGAGTTCACTAAGCCTCACCAACTCTTTATGGCTGCCTTCCTTTTTTTCTACTTCATCCTTTCCTGTGTGCCTTTCTGGACAACCCAGAATTGGTGACATTGAAGACCTTGAAAATCAGACCCAAGATAGGAAAGCTGGGGAGAGATGGAAGTGAGGGCAAGAAATGACTTTTCTCAGAGGTTCTACCTTTATCCAGTTTCTTTACTCAGCATTTTAATATTGAATATCCACTGTGTACAATCACTGTGCTCTCTGCCAGGAGTACAAAGATGGAAATATGTGCTTACATGGTCTGAGGGAAACACACGGGTATAGACAATTCTGATATATAGAGGCAACTGTAATAATAAAATGGCAAAGTCCAGTGAGAGCATAAGAAAAGGAGCTCCTAATGTTGTTTTTATTTATTTTTTTTAATTTTCACGTAAATCTGTTCATCCTGAATTTCACTCTAATGCCAACCCTGAAACCTTGAAGTATCTTTATTTTTATTGTTTGCAGTTTAACATTTACAGAAGTAGTATAAGCTGAATTTTGTATTCCCACGAATAACTTAGATCATTTAGTCAGTTAATTTCTTCCAAATCTGCTTCCCTTTTATGAAAATATTTAGGGATATTTCCCAGTATGAAAACCTTAAGCTCATGTGATCCCTGAGCCACAATTATCAGTATTCCTAATTATTCCACAGTCTAACCATAGCTTCCTTGTATGTAAGGCTAAGGAAAACCTCCAGGAATCACTGAACGCAATTTCAAGTTTGAGATACATGTTTCTCCTTTGCTCCTGATGTTAGCTGTGGATGTTCTTAGACTTTTGATTGACGTCATGCTGTCCTCTCACCTCCAAATACGTGCAAACAATGTGTCCCTCTAGTTCTACTTTCTTTCATTTTGCTTTCCCCTTAATTCCATCATGCCTGTGGTTATAATTCCTTTAGTTGCAATATGATACTTTGAAATCGTTTCAGCAAAACATAGATGTGTAATTATAAGGATACAGTGTATTCCTTGTCTGGTTAATTTACTCATCTCTCACTTGGCTGCAATATCCTCTAACTCACCAAGTAAATAAACTGCAGCAGCCGTTCAATGTGTTCTCCACATGGCAGCTGTTAAGAAATTCTCCTTTTATTTCTTTCTAACTTTCTTTTCTCCTTTTATTTCTTTCTAACTTTATATAAGTAGTGATAAATATTTATTTTATTTTCAAATTATAAAAGATTTTACACATGACATAAAATAAATACTGTATCAAATATAACCCGAACTTAACAAATGTTAACACTTTATCATAATTACTTTATATCAAGTTTTAAAAGAAATAAAATATTTCATCTATATAGCTGATGCCTCCTGACAGTCTTTCCCTTTCCTCCTTGCCTAAACTTAACGTGTATCATTTATTTTCATGTTGTATAAACTAAAACATCTGTGCTTCTACATATAAACAATATATACATATTGGATACATATAGAGATATATATTTTTAAATTTTTATGTTCAACTGAAGGTTTCTG
Organism: Eubalaena glacialis; assembly: GCF_028564815.1. NCBI lineage: Eukaryota > Metazoa > Chordata > Mammalia > Artiodactyla > Balaenidae > Eubalaena > Eubalaena glacialis. The sequence goes on from NC_083719.1 coordinate 99,888,650, forward strand.
AGATTTATCCCTGTTGATACATATAGCTGTAGTTACTTCATTTGAACTAGTTTGTATTTACATACATCACTTACTAATAGATATTTAGGTTGTTTCCAGTTTTTTGCTATGGCAAAACAAACAAACAACACCAAAAAAACCCCTAAAAGAAACATCCTTGTGCTTTTTCAACCCTGTGCACATCTCTTAGAATTTCTCCAGAACAGTCTAGGCTTTGTTCCTAAAATACCTATACGGTAGGGTAGGGTAAGCACCTTATACAATTTATAAGACATTGTCAAAAAATTTCCCAGCACACTGAATTTACATTTGCACTGGCAATGTACAGAGTTCCCATTTACCCACCTCATCACCAACAAGTAGAACTATCAGGCTGGTTCGTTTTTCCTAAACTACTCAGAATGAAATACTTTCTCATTTTTCTTCAGTTTGCACTACCCTGATTACTAGTGAGATTGAGTATATGATTTTTGGAAATTTGGAGCATCCCTTATGTGAATTACTTCTTTATAACTTTTATCCCATTGTTCGAGCGTGTGTGTGTGTGTATACATGAACTTTCAATTTTGTTTCATTCATTTTTTTTTCACCTGTTTGTATTGATACAATACTATTTGATTAAAAAAGATTTCAGGTTTTTTTGCTCAGTATTAGTATAGCTGCATCAGGTTTCATTTGGCTATTTGCCTGCTGTATCTTATTTCTTTCACTCTGTATTCAATCCTTCTGTGTCTTTTCTTGAATAAATTATTTTAATCTATTTATACTTGTTATGATTATTAATATTATTAATATTTTTTAAGTTTGTTTTTTTTAAACTATCTTATGGGTTCGTTTCTATTTAGTATGCTTTTTTGTTTGTTTTCTTATTTTCTGCCATTTTTAGATTTGCCAGAATTCCCTTACTCACTTTTTAATCCTTATTTCAAAAGTTGTAAGTTTGTCTATTACTTCAGTAGTTGCCGTACAATTTTTCTCATGCATTCTTAACTTGATGAAGCCTAAAGCTAACCAGTGTCAGATAGATATGATATGATTCCTTACACACACACACACACACACAAATTCAGTGACCTTTACATGAAAAATTAGTATGTGCAAATGTCCTGTGGCAGGAAACTGACTGGCAATTATGAGGATCTGAAAGAAGACCAGAGAGGTTTGAGAACAGAAAGGAAAAGGGGATCTTAATAGATTTGAGTATGGAGGGTCACTTAGGAGTGCTGTCTTGTACTGGCTAAAAAGGGCCAATTGTTTTATTTTCAGAAATCTTGTGAGCCAGTTGTGAAATAACTATTATTGAAAACAAAAGTATATAAACCTATATTAAGTAGATTACATTAAAAGGAAAGATTTTTTTCTAATTATTCCTAGTCATTCCTAACTATTTTACTACATTTTAATATTTATCTGTAGTCCTGAGTTTATGTCTATTCTACTGGTATGGTGGAAACACTTTATAATGATGCACTCCTGCAGGTTTCTTCCCAATTTCACATTTAGTGATGTTGCCTTTACTCACTTGAAGTCAACCATGACAGGAGTTTACACCATGGAAACTGGCAAACTCTTCAAATCAGGACTCACTCACACCTCTAAGAACCCGTTATTAAACACTTATCAGAACAACCTGAGTGAGACTGTACAGGACCTTAGAGACCATGTTAAGAATTGATATATATCACAGGAGAAATGAGCAGGCATTGAAAGGTTTTAAGCAAGGAATTACAAGAGCACAATTCTGTTTTTAGAAAGACCACTGAGATTACAGAAGTGAAAAGTGAGGCAGGGTGACTCTGGGTGGCTCCCATGGTAAGTAATAGTGGCTTAGACTAGGATCAAAGAAAGGAAGATGGAGAGAAGTGAATGGATTTAGGAGCTAAAACTGAAGACCTAGCTCTCATGGTACTAGCGTGAACCAATCACATAAGACACTCATGTGGAAGAAGTAAAATCTCTGAGTCCTCTCTAACTTCTTGTTGGTTATGATATTTTCATTTTGAGCCCAATTGTGCCACCATGTGTCAAAGAGCCAACTTCACAGTTGAACAAACTTAGGCCTGAATAAGAGAGGAGGGAAAAGTCTACATATGGAAACGTGAGATGAAGGGACTCATTCCATTTAAAAATAAATTATTTTTAAAGTAATCCATAACTTTTCTTTCCTCCTATAGACATACTAGTACATGTATGGTAGCCATGAGAATGGCCTCTAAGATCTCTGACTGCAGGGAGTGTAAATGATAGAGGGTCAACTTCTGGGTTCTGAAATTGAGCATTTGACCTGAGGCCATGCTTCCCACAAGTTGCCCCAGACAATGACTTAACAAGGCAGAGACACTAAGCAACCCTGTTATAAGAGGTGCCAGATTCCTTAACTCCATGACTCCTCAACGACCTTGCCCAACTTTCCTTAGAGAGGCATTGCCTAAAATGCTTCCACCCAGTTTTCCTGTCTTCACAATCACTCTCCTACACTTGAGGTTGAACCTACAACGTGGTGTGATGGCCCTGCCAGTCTTATTTGATTCCCTGACTCTGCCTTGTGTCTTTGGCACATCTTGAGTGGTTGTGACTCGGATCCTTCCCCTAAGTGATAGCAGATATATGTAGTGTAGGTTCCTGGGTCCAAGAGAATTTTTCACTTCCTTCCCAAAGGTCAAACAACTTTTATTTCTACCCTAGGAACAGGAGATCATTGCCTATGTCTTAGAGGTTAGAGGGTTTCTTGCCGTCCCCCTAGTTCTGAAGGCTTCTGTCTCTGCCTGCTCTCAGTCTCCCACATGAGAGGCCCATGGAAAAGGGGCAACGAGTGAGGACAGGCTGCATTGTGTCTGGGCTCCTCGGGATTATAAATTGTCATGATAGCACACACTCTGCCTTTAACTATTCTTTAAAGTCTTAGCTATTTTCTTTACTCAGTTTGGTGTGCACTGCATCTTTTCCCTGTGATTTGCCAAAGGTGGAACTATGAGTGTGTCCTGTCCTCACGGGGCTTGGAGCTCTTTGCAGTTCAGCTGATTTGGCTACCTTGTGATCTCAGTTCCCTGATGGTCTCAAGAAAAGTTACGATTTTTGCAGATTATCGGGCTTTTTTTTTTTTTTTTCATTTTAGTGTGAGATTAATGTTCTCCATGATTGCTACATGCTAAGGCAGAGGTACAGCCCTCTCCTTTGTTTTTAAAAATCAGTTATGAATCAATGGGGAGAAGGATGGGGGGAGGGGCAAAATAGTAGTAGGGGATTAAGAGGCACCAACTACTACATATAAAATAAATAAGCTACAAGGATATATTGTACAGCACAGGGAATATAGCCAATATTTTATAATACATTTAAATGGAGGGTAATCTATAAAAATATTGAACCATTTTATTGTACACCTGAAACTAATATAAGATTATAAATCAACTATACTTCAATAAAAAAAAAACAGTTATGTTTCTGTATTAGGTTTTATCCTTCGTGGGTGTAGCAGAGTCAGGGATAGAACGTATACATAAATAGTATATTATATTCTAGGCATGTGAAATCATTATGCAAACACTTGGCACTCTTTTGATAGGTATTCCGTAAATTTATTGAATGAAAACATTAAGAACAATGGAATACACCACTCAGTATTAGTCAAAGTTCCCATAACAGATTATAGCGAGACAGGAAGATATTGTTTGTAGTATATTTTGCTTCGGGTCGTTCTTCAACACAATTACCTTGTCCTTTCCACCAGGTGGTTGACCAGATTGATACCCTGACTTCTGACCTACAGCTGGAGGATGAGATGACCGACAGCTCCAAAACGGACACCCTGAATAGTAGCTCAAGTGGGACAACAGCCTCCAGCATAGAGAAGATCAAAGTGCAGGCCAATGCCCCCCTCATTAAACCCCCAGCCCACCCATCTGCTATCCTCACGGTCCTGAGAAAGCCAAACCCTCCACCTCCTCCTCCACGGTTGACACCTGTGAAGTGTGAAGACCCCCAAAGAGTGGTGCCCACTGTCAATCCGGTAAAGACCAATGGCACCCTTTTGCGAAGCAGAGGCTTCCCAGGGGCACCAAACAAAATTCCAAACGGAGACATTTGCTGCAAACCCAGCAGTAACTTGGACAAGGCTCCAGTGCAGCCTCTGATGCATAGACCTGAAAAAGACAGGTGCCCCCAAGCAGGGCCTCGGGAACGAGTTCGGTTTAATGAAAAAGTCCAGTACCATGGCTATTGTCCTGACTGTGACACCCGGCATCACATAAAAAATAGGGAGGTCCACTCACACAGCGAACCTGTCCACCCGCCAGGAAAGCTTCCTCCCCAAGGCCCTGCCCAGCCTCCTCCCCCTCATCTCCCTCCTTTTCCACTAGAAAATGGGGGGCTGGGAATAAGCCACAGTAACAGCTTCCCCCCACTCAGACCTGCACCTGTGCCTCCTCCCACTGCACCAAAACCACAGAAGACGATCTTGAGGAAATCAACCACTACAACAGTGTGATGTATGCCATTTAAAAAACTTTTTTGTTTTTTTTAATTCTTATATTATAAACATAAAATAATACGTAATGAGCACTTTCTACTCAAGCAATAAAAAGCCCAAATATATTTATCCTGCATTCAGCAGAGTGGCATAAAAATCACCGGGTAAGTATGCAGTATGTTGTTTATGTCCTGGCTATACATTGTTTAAAAGTTATGTAATGAAACCACGGAATAACGGAAATGCTGAATATATTGTTTTTTCAATTGACCTGTGACAAACTCTGACCTGTAGATTTCAAATATTTTGATTTACCATAAGAGATGGGATTAGATTCATTTTATTCATGCCTAACTCATCTATGCATTAAGAACATGCCATACTCTGACCTAATGCTTTTTAATAAGAAATTTTAACACTGAAAGACTATTTTATTATTTTTTCTAAAGATGTTTGTCACTAGTTTTGCATTATTAAATGCTGAGGATAATACCAGAACATTTATTTTCTATACTATACAATTATGACTATATGTTCACCTATATATGTAATGAAAGATTTTGGTCTGTGGAAATATCATATGTCAATAAACAATGGTAAATAATGGCAAAACCAAATGTTCCTAGGAAGTAAAATGAAGCAGTGGTTCATTTAATCCCACGTTAGTTTGCATCAAAATGGATAGCAGCTCTGATAGAGTTTGGAGATCACAGTGAGTATATGTCAGAATTTTTCAAATTAAGTATCATAATCCAGATTCTCAATAGAACTGTACACATTTTCATATGATTTGCCTCCATTTTGGTACCTCAGGGATGATCTGTTGCAGGCCAACCCCTTTAGATCCTCCCCACTCTCAGCATGCCTCCAGGTCACTGCATAAACCAGCTCATTGAAGCTGTAGGATGACTTTGCTCCTGCATCAGCAAGCTCTCTGCCTTCCTGAGGGATTCCCCCATTTATAGGAGAATCCTAGAGGAAAATAAAGATGTTTCTGGAACAGGATATTTTTAGCATTCGCCTTAAGCTGATTCTCTCTCAGAGCTGAAATATGCCAGGGTTCTTTGTTATTCTATAGAAGGAAGAGAGGAAATCCTTCCCTTCTAACATGCAATAAATGTGCTTCTCTTTAATCTAATTTGCCAACTAAAGTCACACTTACCCATGGACAAAAGTTCATTTCCTAACTACCACGATTTGGACTGATCCTATGATTTGCCCTGGAGTTAGAAATGAGTTTACTCCCTTAGAATCATGATGACAGGTAAATGCCTGAGCAAAACGTGGTCATTAAGTGGCAGTAGTAGAAGGAGTCATCTTTGGTGGAGATTTGATTATTATGCAACTTAAAAAAGAATACTGTAATACTTTTGAATATTTGGCTTTTGATCGTAAGACTTGAACTTTTGCTACTACAGGAAAGTAGTCTTCAATCATATTTCTTTGTTGCCTTTCTCATGTTATATCATCATAATTTGGAATTCTGTTTTTGAACAACTTCCTATTTAAAATGATAATATATTTTAGGCATAATTCCCTAAAGAAAATAGGTTTATTTTTTAAAGGAACAATCAAATGAGTAAAAAATAGAGACATCATGTTGAAAATTTACTCAGCATGATTTTTGTTCTGTGTGTGTTGGGCATGAAGATAATGCAAGCAGAATAAATCCAACTTTTCAGAAAGTTACAAAAGGCAAGACCAATAATCAAAGGCCAGAATCTAAAGTTTATTAACTATATGATCAGTATGTTTAATAGATGTGAGCCAGGTAAATAAATAATTGACATTGAATACCAAAATAACACATATATTCTTAACATTGTAATATGTTCATTTAGGCTTGATATAAATAAACCCAGGATTTTATCACCTTTCTAGATTTAAATATTTACATCCTTTCAAATGTCCATCCAGTGTGAGGCCTTTTGATATTATAAAGTCTTTGAAGACATGAAGTTTTTTCCCTTCAGCCCATCTTTCTTTCACAGCCAATTACTGTGACCTAATAATTACTTTATAGTTTGAGGCTTTGACCCTTGTTGATGTCTGGGAACCAAACTGGACCTCAAAGTAGAGCTTACTAACAGCCACATATCATCCACTGAGCAGATAACTCATTTGCAATAAAGCAAGTTGAATAAGTTGGATGATTTAAGCTTGTTGATTAAGGATATTTGAGTCAGATGCCTACACACAACCTCTGAGGTTCAAATCCATTTCTCTTCCTCAAATTGTAGATGGAGCTACCCCATGAAAAACCATCTTTTTATGTTTGATTAGTGACATATGCCAAAACCACAACACCTGGTTTTATTTAACACATTTATAAGTAACTGTTGGCCTATAAAGCTGAGTTAAATCTCAACATAAAAAAGTTATATTTATTGACCTTCTTCTCTTATTGCAGTTTATTTATTACATAGTCAACATTAAATGTTAGATTACAGCAGTGTTGGGACATTCCTTTTAGTTTATTTGCTCCATATGTTCCTTTTGTTTTTTTCCACTAATATATAGAATATATTGGGCCAATAGGTTTTTTTGCCCGATAATTCTGCAACATTCATTGGCACTTAGTCATGTCTCTAAATATATATAAACTTGTAAAACGTGGAAAGCAATTAACATAGAGTGTCATAATATTTGCCTGGAAACTTGTAATTAAAGTGTCATAAGTGGCAGTGCGGTTTTTGTAATCAGCCAACATTGCTTTCAAAATTTAAATTCTGAAATGCAAGCTCTGCACATCATGCATTAAATCATCATAAAACATGGTCTATATTTTCTCTTCATGAAGATACCAAAGCAGAAATGCTTTTTTCAAATCTTTAAGGGCAGGTTCTTTTTTCACAACATGGCTTTAACTCTTTTATTCACACATAGAGTAGTGTACCAAAAAGCTGGCCTCAATACTCCTTTGAAGGTGATGTTTCTACAAAATGTAAAATGGTAGTACTGCTATGAAAACATCTATTCCTAGTGAAAGGTAGAACATATGGTTCAAAAAACTGTATCCATTAATTAAATTGGAATAAGAAAAATTTTGTCTTGTTTATTTTTTTTATTGTTTTTATTTTTTATTATTTTTTTAAACATCTTTATTGGAGTATAATTGTTTTACAATGGTGTGTTAGTTTCTGCTTTATAACAAAGTGAATCAGTTATACATATACACATGTCCCCGAATCTCTTCCCTCTTGCATCTCCCTCCCTCCCACCCTCCCTATCCCACCCCTCTAGGTGGCCACAAAGCATCAAGCTGATCTCCCTGTGCTATGCGGCTGCTTCCCACTAGCTATCTATTTTACGTTTGGTAGTATATATATGTCCATGCCACTCTCTCACTTTGTCCCAGCTTACCCTTCCCCCTCCCCGTGTCCTCAAATCCGTTCTCTAGTATGTCTGTATCTTTATTCCCGTCTTGTCCCTAGGTTCTTCATGACCACTTTTTTTTTTTTTTTTTTTTAGATTCCATATATATGTGTTAGCATACGGTATTTGTTTTTCTCTTTCTGACTTACTTCACTCTGTATGACAGACTCTAGGTCCATCCACCTCACTAAAAATAACTCAATTTTGTTTCTTTTTATGGCTGAGTAATATTCCATTGTATATATGTGCCACATCTTCTTTATCCATTCATCTGTTGATGAACACTTAGGTTGCTTCCCATTTTTGTGATGGGAGGTTATTGTATCTCCACTGATGAAAGGCAAAAAGAAAATAAAATTGACCAAAGTTCTCTTCCATCTCTCAGTGGTTTTAGGAGTCATAAAGGGAAATAAAACTGATATATTTTTTAGGCCATGCTTAAGCTAAATATAAAATATCTGCTCAAAAATACAGGGCATGGGAGAAGAGAAATTCCCCACTCTTCAATTTGATAATATATTCATACCTCCTCTCATTAGTTTAATAGTAGTCTATGAAAAAAATGTCTGCTATTAACCAAAGTGGTTTAATTAACCTAAAAAATTTTGTGTTTGAATTATGCCCACATCTAACTATTTAATGAATAAAGGAATAAGGCACTGTATTATACAGCTTTCTTTGGGCAGATCATTAGTTGCTTTTAACATGACCAAGAACAGCAGCTACACACAGTCTCTGAAACTATGCAAGACCTTTTATCTACAGGTTCTAATTATAGCTCTTTTTGGATGTTCTGTGAAGAAAAGGCTGAGTAGTTCCACATGTAATTGCACTGGGAATGGTGTAATCAAGCCATGAATCACTGCCTTGACTGAATTTTTTCCCGTGGAATATATGCAATAATGCAGTGTTTTTGTGATTGTCCTGATTCAGTTTCTTTCCGCAGTTTCTCTGTTGGTAGCACATTTTGCTGTAATGTACACTCAAATTTGTAGCAAAATATTGCATTGTTGTGCATTGGTACATACTGATGATTTCTAAGTGAGGAAATGATTTATGAACAATGAAATTCTGTATCACATATTTAAGTAAAGTGCACAGAATCTGACAATTACTAGATTACAAAATCACATGACATTTTCTAGGAACTGTGACACTGTATTCAGATTTTTAGACTAAACATTTTTGAATTTTAGAATTGTGTAAATTGCCTGATTCTGAAATAATGACAGATGTGAAACTACCATTAGGGCAGGCAGCAGTGTTGAACATAAAACTGCATTAGCCATATTTTAGTGGAACATCAGTTATGTAGGGTGTCATTTCATTGAAAGCCCTTGGATTTATCCATCTGGTCTTTTTGGAAAAACCTAAAGAAGGTCTGCAAATAACCCTCTCTTTAAAATGTAGTTAAATCAACATGGGGTATAGAATTATGTGAAGGTCAAGCGAAAATACGTAGGAAATATTGCTTATGATTTATGACTTCTAGACTGATCAACGATAGGTAAACTAATATGTTAACTGCTTTCTGAAACTTTACATACATTATTTTTTTCTAAGTCTCATATGAATGTATAAAATAGATATTATTATCCTGATTTACAAGTGAAGAAATCCAGGACCTCAGTTTCAGTGTTTTGCCAAAACTGACCTCTTAATAAGTGGCTGGCATTTTAGTGCCAGCAGGACTTCCCATACTTTTTTTCCCCACAGCATCACCATTTAATTGTGTTCTTCATAGCTCTGAACTTTGCAATTTTTTTCCCTCTGTTCTGAGGAGTTATTTTGACACTCAAAAGGGGTTACATAATGTTATTTTGACATTCTTAATATGTTTGATCTTTGCAGAATGTGAGACGGATTTCAGGCAATTTCACTACCGTCAAAAATAAATGAGCTATTGAATAATGCAAGCCTTATTTTGTCATGTATTATACCAGAGGCTTTACCTTTCCAGTTTTTTCTCTTAAGTTCAAAGGCTGTCTATTATTTTGGATTTTTTTCCCTAAGAAGTTCTGATTTCATAGTATTAATGCCATTTGAAACTAACTGTCATTTGTATTACTGGTATTTCATTTGTGAGTTTCATGTGTCTAACGTTGACCCCTACAGCTAAAAATAGCAATAGATCCACTCTGTGGAACCACTAAAGAACCAGTGCATTAGAGCTCTAATAAAAGCATTTCCATCCTTTTGTTATTAGACTATAGATATGATTTTTCCACTATTCGATAATGTAATTGTCAATTCTCCTCACCACCAAAGGGAATTTTGGACCAGCTAAATAAAACAATGTGTGCCCTTGGGTAGGTTAGAGTTGATGTTGACAATATATGATATCTAACACTTATCTAGGGCTTGCATTGTGTCCTTCTTCTATGTGTTTTGTATGTGTTATTTTTCCCTCATAACATCATTTTTCCCTCCTAACAACACAATGTCTTAGACCCTATTATTATCCACATTTTACAAATGAGGAAACTGTGTCACTGCTGTTCAAGGTCATAGAGCCAGGAAGTGGTCAAGCCAGGATTGTAAGGCAGGCAGTCAGCCTCCACAGCCCACGTTCTCCACCACCTTTCAGAACTGCCCAAAGCACGGCCCCTGCACTGTGCACAGGTCATCTGTAGAGCTCACAGTCATTTCACTGAAACTTGCTTGAAAGTTGTTAGAAGATATAAGAACATAAGTCAAGATAGACTAGTTCATGCTGTGGTAGCAAACAACTCTAGTATCTCAGAGGCATCCGAGTTATTTCTCGTTCATTCAAAGTTCACCCTGAGTCCAGGAGACTCTCCAGGGCAGGTGTACCTCTGGCAGTCATTCATCGATCCAGGCTGTGGCTCTACCACCTGGTCATGCATCCTCTTCCAAAACCACCACAACAGAAGAAGGGAGACTGGAGAATCTTAGCTGTGCTTTGTCCTCAGTCCTTGTTCGTGTCATTGGCCAACACTAGTGATGTGGCCCTTCCTGTTGTCCCCATGTGCTCAAGAAAGGGAAGGAGATCCACATATGGGTGAGGACCGATCATGCCAACCATGGTTTCCAAAGGAGTAATTTTTTGGCATGTGTATAATTTGAATATATTATAGACCTCATTTTCTTTCCTTTTCATATTACTTGATGTTTGTTTAATCTCACCATAAATTGTAATGCCATCTTAGTTTAAACAAAGATGGAGAGACAAGAAGTGAAACTAACAACAGCCTTGCTTAAAAATTTATTGGAGGGAATTGACAGCATTTATGAAGATGAGGGATGAATTTTATCACAGCCTTTAGCTACCATATTTGAATTCTCTCTGAGATTACTCACCAACCTACATTTTTTAGTTAAGCATTTGAGAATTGCATACTAAATTTTCTTTAGTTAAATTTTTGAATAAAGAATTTTTCAGTAAATTAAGTTATTATATAAATAATTATCCCCATAAGGATAGATATACCTTATTTGATGATACTTATTTATCCCAAATAGTCAAAATATATGAAACTATACTACAGAAATTTGTCATTGATAATGTAAATTATGACGTGTTTATAATATTAATTTATAGGGCAATATATTAGGATAAAAGTGTAAGTTTGAAACCAGAAGGCCTGGATTTGAGTTTCAGTTTTCCCATCTCCCAAGTGTTCTTGGTCAAATTGCTTAACCAGGTCTGAGGCTTGCTTTCAAATGAAGATAATGGTGCCACTCTTTTCTACCTAATAGAGTTCTTGAGTCATTAATTTCTTCCCTGTGTGTATCCTGGGCTCACCCAATCCTCCTTTACAAAGTAAGGGGCGAGAAGATTAAGACCAGTGGAAGGATGCTGCAATTTCACAAACCCCAAGTGAATGTCTACGGCATCAGGATCATAAGCTTCCGCTCTTCTTCGGCAGCAGTGCTGAAAGGTAAAATGCATGAGGCAACGCAGGTAGGCAGTTTTAGGATTCAAGAAGTCTGTAACCTTCAGCACAATTGAATAGGCAAAATCACCAAATCATTCCACCTTATTCTTTGCATAGGTCAGAAACACCTCCCAAACTCTTCCTCTAGGTTGGAACTAAGTAAATTATGTATGGCAGCATAGCTAATTATTATCTACTCTATGTCTTGTTTTAAATTCCATTATGTTATTTGTATGGGATGAAAGCTCTGCTGACACAGAATGAGTTACACACAAAGTTCAGTCATAGCTTCTGCTTTATTTGCTCAAACTCCCACTATTTTTCAGCTCATGTCTCTCTTCTGGACACAAAAATATAAGTGATGTGCATTTCCCCTGCCTTATTTTGTCTAAACCTTCATGAGGTACTCGCTGCCCAAACTGCCTGCTTTCGCACATTTTATTTCTCCTAGAGTAACATGAACATTGATACACTAACCATACCCCACTAGCACCCAATTTCCTAACCTTTTTTTCTCTGTGTTTCTCCTCTAAAGGATACCACCTTCCAAAATGTTGTTATAAGGCCCTAATGGTTTAATGAATGTGAAAATACTTTGCTGACAGTAAAACCTCACACAAATGCAGGCACTGTTATCAATTTATCATACTTCTTACCAAATTACCATGTTCCTTTTTAATCTGGTGGGTTGATTTGTCTTTGCCTAGGTTGATGCTAATGATATTTTATTCATCTCATTTATAAAGTAATTATTTTACATCGATTTTTATAGTTACTATTATCAAGTAAGCCTAATAATTTTCTTAGAACCTTGTCAGTTCACATGTAGAACTCTCATTATTGATTTATTAGATTTTGTGAATTAGTAAGTCAGAAAATGAACATGATAGATATTCAAGGTGACTACAACAGAGAACACAGTTTATTAAACTGTTTTGACAAGTGTAGCTTAATTTTAATTATTTATAGTAATATGTAATAATAGCACATGAGTAAATTCATTTAGAATATAATTTGTCAAAGTCTAATACCACTGGGCTTTTATAACTCTCCTAAAAATGGTCAAATAAGAGATTAAATCATCATTTGTTGGAAAGAGGAATGTCTGTGTTTGTGATTAAAAATATCATTTGTCAGTGATATTAGTAAAATTTGACAAAGCATTAACTCTTATTTTGCTTTAAACAAAGTCTATGATATACCTGAGTACATGTTTCAGTGAGGTACCTTCCAAAAGGACTAAGAACTAAAAGTTCTTTGATCACAGTGATTTATGGCTTAAGGATAAGTAAATAAATATCGCTAATAGTCCAAAATTATCATCTGAAACTATTATTTTCTAACAATTCAAACTGCTCTTTAGGACAAAAATGGAATATTTGGATTTATTTTACCTATTTTTTCCAAAACTTCATAGTTGTATCAAGTAATGACTGCATTTTGCTTGATATTTGAAGTACACTACTGATGTTCTGGTTTTTTTTTAGATTTCTTTTTTTTCTGAGTGGATTTATTATCAGTATTACAGAGAATTAATATTAAAAATAGCTCCTCTGTACGACTTCCCAATAGACCTTCTGATCATCAAAGCTCCAATTTTCAGCCGGATTTAACTTCTGCTTCTCCCTTGTTCCTTTTATCCAAGTAATTTGAATTTTTTGCCAAGTCTTTATGTGTGTGTGTGTGTGTGTGTGTGTGTGTGGTAATGCCATTCCCACTCCCACTCTCCTCAGAGAGGCTTTTATCCTTTACATCCTGACATTACATTGCCTCCTGCCTGTCACTCATACTCTTGCCTCAGCTTCAAGTCCATTCTGCAGATATCCAACAGAGAAATTTTCCTTTCATCATTTCATCTCAGTCCAGAAAATTTTGAAGGCTCAGGATCATCTGCTATTTAAAATTCTTAACTGTGGGCTTGGCAGTTCTAGCAAAAACCTTTCCAAGGTTGCTTTTACGAGTGCCCAATCTAGGAAGCTCCACACTGATAAGGCTGCTCCGGCCAAGTAGTCAAAATGACTAACCCCCAGGCAGTCCTTACTCAGTTCCTGTTGCTGCACCTTCTCCTGGCCCCAGCCTGAAATAATTTCTCCTCTCTGTTTCAAGAGGGGAGCTTTTGTAAATCTTGTGCTGTAGACTTCCACTATTTATTTGAATCCTTTCATAACAAATAAAATATATATAAAAAAAATAACTGGTAAAATGGGTACAACACAGGTAAAAATTCAAAAGTATAAAACTTAAAAATGCCTTTGGAAAAAATAGCCAACTGTTAATTAAACAAATATGAATTTAAATGTATATCACCTCTCAAATTAACAATATTGTGGAAAGGCAATTATTTACCATCTACTCTCACTGGCAAAAAAACCATAGGATATTAGAGTAGAAGAAACTTAATATGGTTAAATCCAGTCCCTTCACTTAATACGTTATAAAATTGACCTCTTAGTAGGACAAATAAACTCATGCAAGTTCATGAACAGAAATGGAAGTATCCTCACTTGATATGAAATTTATTCCTGGGAACTTAAAACAAGCAATTCCCAGTAGAAGACAGATTGCTACATACTGGTGTGTGAGAAATGGAATCTTGGCAGAGAAGAAGAAATAAGTAAGAAAATTTGAGCTGGTAATGTAAAGTGTTATCACATATGCAGAAAGTGCTAGGCAAAGAGAAGGAAGGGAAGCAAAAAGAAAATTGAAATAAGGTAAGCAATTAAAATCTTGTACCTAAAAACTGAGCTGAATACAATGGAATAAAATGAAGGCTATGCACTTAAATTAATACGTGAAAGTTTAGTCGTATTTTTTACTGCTTAGACTAAGGTTATATAGTATGCCACTATTTTATTTGACTTTTTTTTTTTTTTTTAATTTGAAAATACACTCTGACAGCAATGTGGGAGAAAGCCCTTTATCCTCCCAGGGATGTAGCCAGCTGATAAGAGGGATTGGTGAGAGTCAGGTGTGTCGTGTAAATGTTCTCATGAGAATGAGGCTTTCAGTTAGGTTTATATTCAGTCTTTCGACTGTATTCCTTGAGGATCCATTTTATCCTAAGCTCTATCCAGATCACTACGATGGTGTAGTTGGGGACAACTGAGTACTCTCAGCTGACAAGGACCGCAGTGCCAGATTCAAAGATAAAAGAGGTAAATATGATTTGCAACTGGAGTCTTACAGATGACATTAGATTCTCCTTAAGCCACCCTAAACCTGGCTCCAGTTACTGGAATAAATATACAAGTTGTATGAGTTTTCTTCCCAGTGAGAAGATTCTAATTATTTTTCCATGGTTCTGTTCAGCACTTGCATCAAATTTATTTCCTAAGCCTAGAGAACTGAAGGCCCATGTTGTTTTGTTTTCCGTAGAGCGCCTATCCTGTGAACTGAGTCCGGAACATACTATTGTGCTTGATAAAATCACTTTGATAAAGATCAACAGCGTTCTCAATATATATTTGTTGATGGAATTCATAGAATGAACAATCAGTTGTGAAGTGTTTTATTGATTACCATTTTCTATAGCTTTTGCCATGGTTCTTATTTAATGTATTGTTCCTTGCAATGTTTGGGGAGATTGGAATGAAATTTGAAAAGACTATTTTTATATCTTTGGTTCAGTGTGTTTGAGAGTTTCCTTACTGATAGTTAAAAAGTGTGACATTTACTTAGCTTAAAGCTATAAAGGTTAGCTCTCATAAACTTCCTAATCCATGAAATGAGGGAAGCTATTCTGAATTTCTTGTAACCTATGGGCTGATATAAATAGTAGCTGATACACACTAGTCCTTTAAACAACAGAGGAATGGAACTGCATCTGGCAGTATGTACTATCTTAAGGTATCGTAGGTAATTTTCCATATTGAATTAGATACTAACGATGCATCTGGGCTTATATACGCAAACAGAATTGTGGGAGGTTTTTTTTTTCAGTGTCAAAATTCAAACACAGAAGCTAATATAAGAACACAGGTACTTATACTCCTTTCTGAACTTCCTAGGAAAACAGCTTCTTAAAAATGGGTGGGAGAGGAAACAAACACCAGTGAAGGTGGTAGAGAAGGAGAAAAGATGCCTGTAGATTCTGAGCGGACAGTGCTGTGGAAAACAGAGTTTCCATCTGATCTTGCATCTTGGAAATGAGCCGGGATGGGGACAGGGTTTCCACGAGTGGGAAACTGACTCCATTGGCTTGAGGTTCTCTTTAATCTCCTTTCCTGGCCTAGGGATGTGTTGCAAATCCGAAAGAATGCAGGGTTCCTATAAAAGAGTAGTGCTAATTGTATCAAAGAAAAACTGATGTTTTCCAGATGGAGAGATGAGAAATCTGAGAATATATGTTCTAAAAATTCTTAGAACTGGATGGTATAGAAACTAGAGCACCATTGTGCAGAGGAATATTTCAGATCTTGTGAGTCTATTCCTTTGCTTTCCTGATATACCAATGTGGATCTCAGTGCTGGCTAAACATCAGAATCACCTGGGAAGATTTACACCCTGAGCCCTATCCTGAGCCAATTAAATCAGAATCTCTTCTTGGTTGGCCCAAACATTAGATTGTTTTAAAATTACCCAGGTGATTCTAGGATATCAGCATGTTAAGAACCACCAAATAATAATATACAGAGAATGATACATCTGATATTAATTATTTTATCCTAATTGCAGCAGCATGAAATGAGTATTAATGGAATCTGTTTACATTTTCCTTTTCCCATGTAAGCAAGAGACAGGAATGTACTTAGAAATCTATATTTTAAAGAGTTTATGTGAAGCACTAAGCTCTTGTTTTGGTTAATGCAGCATTAAAAAAGTAATTAATTTCTGAGCTAGAGATCCATTTAAGGTAAATTTAAAGTGAGGAATATATGTCTTTATGTGTTACCTTACCACTCAAAGTTTCCGTGATTTACTGCGTCAATGGCTGTTTTAAAAAGTGAAAAGTAAAATTTGATATTAAATTGTGACAAAGACCAAAAGTTGAATTGCATGCATTTTAAGAATATTGCTTGAGAATCAGTAATGTACAAGGAATCAGTAGTTCTAATCTGATTATGAATATAGAATATTCTAATTTTATGACAGTAATTCATTGTTATGTGTTATTCAGATTTGCTGATGGTACAAGGAATCAGTAATTCTAAGCTGATTATGAATATAGAATATTATTCAAATTTTATGACAGTAATTCATTTTTATATGTTATTCAGATTTGCTGATGGTGCATTTAAGCTAAAGTATCAAATATAATATTCTGACATTGCTAGAAATCTTATATTATTCATGGCCTCTCTGAAATTCTACTTTCTACAAGTCATGCTGATTAATTATACCAAATTCATATATATTTTGGTATTTTCCACATGTGATTTAAACAAACTTTAAGTGTCTGTATATTTCTTTCATTTTTACACAAAGGAAGTAGAAGTCAATTTTCAATTGTTTAGAAAAACATTCTTCATAACCTCTTCAAGATTATGTTTTCTATTAATTATGTTTATTTTTTATAATCAACTTATTGTTCACACTAGTTTTAACAAACTTTAAATTTTTCTTTATTCCTTTGTTTTTATGCTCCTTGGCTAAGGAAGTAAAAGTTATTTTTGACATTCAGGACATAAGCTAGCAATAAGAACATAATCATTAAAAGTATTCAAATTCTCTACTAAATATTAAAGATAACAATACTTATAATTTGTAGTGCTCTTTTCTGATCCTATGGTAATTACACTTAGAAATAAATATTGCCAGTTAATAAATTGAACTGGAGCCTGTCATAGGATGATGTGGATAGAAAAAAGTTGTAAAACATTTCAATTTAAAAATGTATCAAGTATTACAATAGATCTTGATATGTCATTGATTGCTTATTCTATAACAGAAAAGTCACCTTTGAAAAAGCACTTTTATTCAAAAATTCACATATCTTTTATCATTCCCCTTTAAGGACCATGTAGCAAAGTTCAGAGAAATGGAATCTAATTAAAATGGGTGTAAAAATGGCTCCAAATAGTCTTAGGAGTGATCCTACCACAGAATAGAAAGCCATTTTCATATTCATGAAAATCAAACTGATAGTGACTTGTGTTTTATCTTTTACTCAGAGAGCAGCTTGGAAGGATTTCTTTGGGTTAACTCTGGAGCACATTTAGACTCACTTGGTCTTCGAGATTTTACATTTAGTATTAACGAACATGCCATCCCCTTGCCTCCTGATGTAATGACATTCTGATATTCCTGCTCCATGATTGTATCAGTTCCTAAAGAGAAAACTTTGTAGTTTGGCTTAGGGAGCATAATATTTGCCCTCTCTGCTGGGAATCTGGTGTGGATAGCACTGTATTTGGGCTGTAAACCTTCTACATCCTCTGGACAGGATGCAGCTGTCAAAAAGCCCCATCATTGTTATAGGCACTAATGTGCAGACCATTCCGCCGGCCCAGCAGATGCTGGAAATAGAACTTGCTGTTAGATTCCTTGAATCTGTTCTTACATAAAAAACACAATGGATTTTTTTAAAGTTGTTTAACTACCATATCATACCAATATACCTGATCTTTGAAAAAAGACATTTGGGATTTTCAGGGATCTGTATTCAGAGAAGAATTGTGTTCTTTGAAAGAGAGGGAGTTAGAGATAAAAGCAACATTTACTAAGCAACCGTTATTTGCGATGTTAGGTACTTTGTTTTTATTTCTGTAACATTTTATTTCATAAGAGAGACGGATGGAATTCAAGCATCTATGGCAATATCAACTCCAATAAATCTGATTGGTTCTTAAATTGTTTTCTATAATCCTATGTTTGACCCTTTCTTTTAATTAAAAAGAAAAAAATGATTCAAAGTAATTTAAAAATAATATTGAGTATCTTTCCTATACTATTTTATTTAATCCTTATAACAACACTTGTCAAAGAAAAATAGCTCTGACAGGTTAAACAAGCAAGGATGACTATTCAAGACTATTGCAACAAGGGACGAAGACTGAGCTCAGCTCAGCAGAAACAAGACAGGAGCATTTTTAGCTGTGATAAGCTGGTGGGAAGAACCTTCATTGGGTGAGGTTGGCCCACGTGATGACACCACCTCTGTTTGCTAATTGCCTCCTACCCTTTCTCAGAGATTGGGAGATAAGGGCAGGGATGCTATCTTTCTTGATGATTACACTTCAGAAATGATGGCTCCATGTGGAGAAAGACATTCCTGGGTTTTAAAACTGGCAAGAGGCTGAGAGAAGATCTACATCTCAAAGGGCAGAGCGAGAACTTACTACTAAAAATTTTCTATAGTAAATTTCTAAGAAAAGGGAGGTCAGAGGAAGAACCCTGCCTGAAATTGAGTCAAGCTGAGCGGAATGTGAAGGCTGTCTTGATTACCTGTAAGAGAGATGTTTATTCCCTTGTTACTAAGACCCTGAGACTTGGAGAGGTTAAGTTTACTTACCCTAGGTCTCCCAGCTATTAAGTGACAGAGTTGTGACTAGACCATAATTTTGATCTGCTCCAAAACCTGTGAACTTTCCAGTACACTGCAGCCTTGTGAAAACACCAGGCGAGAAGTCAACACTGGCCGCATAAGAATTTTCAGAGTAAGTTCTTAATCATTTTCCTAAAGCTCTCCAGCTCCTTTAAGGAAAGGATTATCTCTGGCAAAGTTTTGTTCATTTGAAACTATTGTATGCTACGTGTTCTATAGTTTTCAACAATCTGAATATTTTATTGACTTAAAAGTAGATGCATCTTTAGGGCAAGAGCCATTTAATCTGCTTGCCTGTCATGTTCCTTATTCCTAATAAAGGCTTCTTACAGGCAGCAAATGATTCTCTTAGGATATTTATGAAACAGCTGTAGGAAATTTCCATTTTTCTGTCAAATGAAAATCATTTGTTCATAGTACTTATGAGTTAAGACACCATTTTTGATAAAGGGAAGAAGAAAAGAAGGAAAGTTAAGGGAAATAACTTCAACTATTAATAAATGGAGTTTCTTTCATTAAAATCTTAAGAGAAACAAAGGTATGAAAACATTGTTAGGGGTTCTGAAGGATAAGGGGCAATTCTGTTGCATATCAAAATTAGGCGTGGCAGCTGGGGAGGCATCACCAGGCTCAGATTCTTATGGTAGGGTATAAACCGATGACCCAGGGAGACTGAAGTAACCAATTGGTTACTGATCAGTTTTTAGCTTCTAAGAATGGAAGGAAGCATATAAGTTTCTCTGCACAGAATCAGCAACTATGAATATGTTTAATGTTTTTCACTTTAATAAATTTAGTCTTTTTTCAGGATTTCTGATGACAGTAAAGATACCTTTTACCCTCAGCAAAATCTCTTCTTGAATTTAGTAACTGCCAGGATTAATCCTTCACCTTTCCCAGCGATTCATTTACTCTAAGAAACATGGTCAATGTTGTTCATTCCTTGCTTTTACTCTTAGGATGTTTGAAAGACAAGAGACTTTTTTTTTTTTAGATAATGAATGTATCAAAAGCTAGAAAATTCCAACCAATGTTCTAATCATGTCTATCATTTATTTATTTCAACTTTTCAATGGAATGGTGATTACTCATTTTTCTTCTATCAAAAGGGTCATTTTCTTTTACAATAGCACTAATGAGCTCCTGGTTGGATTTTAACTGTCAGGAAATGATTTCCTTAGGATACCTTAAATGAAATTATCTTAAAACATCTTTACTTGAATATGCCAATGTTCTAGTAAACCTCAGACAGGGAAAAGCTAAAAATGCTGTTATTATTGTTGAGGAAATAAAGTGGATAGGGTAAAGAAGACACTCATGATTTTATGAGGTACAAGGAGCCATTATCAAGTACTGTAAACACTAGGAGAAAGATTATTATGGGTTGTATTAAGCATATCTATTTCAGAAGGAGATCAGAATTAAACTAAATGTACATGCATAGCTTCAGATTTTTAAGAGTTTGGGAAAAGAAAGCAGAATTAAAGAAGGTGCATGTTCATTATCAAACACATTTACTTTAAATTAGCATTTAGTTATAATGGTATCTTCAGGACATTTTTGACTAATTACCTGCAAATGATGCCAACACTCATAGTGAGATTTTTTCAGGGAATTTTATCATTGTCTGTTCAAAATATCTTCTGCATTAATTTTCAGTCTTTAGCATTCCCTTCAAAAATCTTTATATTTACATCTAATCTTGTGTATGATAGTCTCTACCTGGCAAAATTTATACTGAAAATAAACAATTTTTATTAACTCTATGATCTTAGTTTGATATTTCAAAACCAGGACAATGGCCTGATTTAAACAGCATGAGTTTTGGTGATGGATTATTATCACATTCACAGTGGTTTGTTACAAGTTGATATACTTAAGTGTTTTGAATTTATAAAATGTTTGTCCTTCTAGAAACAAATACTGATTTAGTAATATCACAGCTGTCTTGAAACAAGGATATTCTTTCTCTCTTGTGATACTGGAATTTTTTCAATCTATATTTTGGAAGGAAGACTTCTAATTTGCATTTCCTTGTACAGCTTTATTCTTTCAGGCATTTGCCCCAAATGGACTACAGAATTTCTAAGTTTGCAAGAAGATTAAATTTTACAAAAGTAAACAGACTACCACTTGATGACTTGTAGAGGGGATGGGGCACTGGATGGGGCACTTAATTGGATACCTATCTCAGTTTAATCCTTGCTAGCCCATCTGCCTCTGAATTCCAAGTAGTGTTGATCTATCCTGGAGAAGTTGGGGCTATAGGAAGTCCTAAAGGTGAGAATTTCTGTTAGCCCGCAATTGTTAAGCAAGACCCAGTATTATTGTGACTCTATAAGGCATAGAAATAGATGTTTTAGAATTTAGAGATTATTTGGGCCAAATTCTCCATTAAACATGAAGAACTGAACCCAGGACTCTTAACTTCCTATTAAGTATGCTTTTCTTCATTATTCCAAAAGTGGAAAGTAAGTCATAAACGGAATTTGACGCAACATGTGTTGGAGAGCCAATATCAGGGCAACTATAGAAGTAGTTCATGTGCACTCACTGATGCCTCAATGCAAAGTGAAGGCAAGTCAAATTCCCTTTTTTATTTCCAAGCTTGTCCGTGGGTAACTGGACAGGGAGTCACAAACTCAGTAGTAATCAGGGAACAGACTGACAATGTAAAAGAAGTTGGATGTTTGTCTATGAGAAAGACAAAAGGGAGTGGTGAGCAGGGCCCTTTGAAGACTCTCATGGACCAAAGACACCCTTACATTCAAAGATCCTTCCAGCATGACATCACATACATTAAAATACTCCCACGTCGTACATTAAATAGAACTTGCTGTTAAAAGTTTGGATGGATATTTAGAATTTCTTTTCGAAATTATTTGTCTACAGTTAAGTATTTTGATTGACAGTTGTCTATAATGTCTTCATAATCATATTAACTACATAATCAGAAATACATATGAATTTTTGCCAGGAGAGAATATTGTTTTCAAATGTAATAAATTTTACCTATATGCTAAATTAAGATGACTGAATTTAGCATAATGTTACATTTTATAAGCATGTAATTAAATTCATTGACCTTATTTTGTGAAGGGTCTTTTTTTTAATTTTTCATTTTGGGGGCATTAAAGGAGTCTCAATTATTTTCAGTTACTGAAAATCCCATAGGCCCTAGTTACTCTGCCCATATATCCAATAGAAAAAAAAAAAACTTATTAATGGGGGCATGTGACCAGCACGTGCATTAACATTAGAAGTATTTTAAAATACTCAGCCAAGTAGTCTGGACTACCATGTACATAGTAGCTCACTCACCTTACCCCAGGTACACTCATCTCATTTTGAATACAGATGTATTCTTAGCGTGTATTACTACTATATTAATTTTCCATTGCTGCTGTAACACTTTACCACAAACAGTGATTTAAAATCACCCAAATGTATTATCTTATCATTCTAGAGGTCAGAAATCTGCAATGGTTTTCACTGGACTAAAATCAAAGTGTTGGCAAGGATATGTTTCTTTCTGGAGACTCTAGAGAAGAATTCTCCAGACTTTTTCAGCTTCTAGAGGCAGCCTGCATTCCTTGGCTCATGGCCCTTTCTCCATCTTTAAAGCCAGCAATGACCTGCTGAGTTTTTCTTACATGGTACTATTTTGGCACTGGCTCTTCTGTCTCCCTCTTCCACATTTCATGGACTCTTGTGATTATATTGGGCTCACCTGGATAATCTAGAATGATTTCCCATATCAAGGTCAGTTGGTCAGCAACTTTTATTTTATCTGCAACCTTAATTTCCCTTTTCCATGTAACCTAACATAGTCATTGATTCCTGAGATGAGGATGTAGACGTCTTTGGGAAACCATTATTCTGCCTACCACAACTACAATAATTGTACTTGTTTACTTATTTTCATCTGTTTCTTTCCATTGGAGTATAAACTCAGTGATAATATATAAATAGGAAACGGGAATTCAGAATCAGAAAATCTTTGAATTTTTGAATTTAAAACCTATAATTAAACCATTGATATTACAGATTAAAAATCTGAGTCCAAAAGTCATTAAGTGACTTGCTCAGGTTCCTTCAGCTCCATAGTGGGTCAGACCCTGGGACTTTTTGTCAGTAGTTTTCTCTCTGTTATAAAACTGTCTGTCTATAATGCACCCCCTTTTTCTGCATGCAATATAATTTTGAGTTTAATAGTTGGTTGAATTCATAGAATGTAGGTACCATGAAAGTTATTTGTAGGATTTAAGTATATAATACTACAATTAATAAATATGAATGTAATTAGAATGATATAAAAGCCTTTGAATCTACCTTGACTTTAGTAAGTAATCTTTTTCTAGGCTGTTCTCCTATATCACAGCCCAAGTTATATCAGAAAGCTGCTCTTCAGCCAAAATTTCGATACATTTCCAAGATCCATGAATCTTACTAGTGCCCCAAGGGTTTGGTTTATGTAATTGGTATATTATGATTAGAAAACAATTAAAAAGGACAGTTCTCTGACTTAATGTCTTATTTTGTTCAGGTAATCAATTTCTTCTTATTTTGTTCAGGTAATCAATTTCTATAATATTATATTAAATAGCAATATTAAGTTCATGAAAAGAAGTGTCCACAGAAGTAAATGGCATATGTTATTATTATAGTCAGTGATTAATGTTGAGCAACCTGTTAGTATTTTTATTAAAATCAAATATAGAGGTACAGAATGTAAAATATGTAATTGGAACTAATTTAGTTCTGAAAAAGTGTTATGATAAAAATTACTTTTTGCCAGAAGTGACTTGGAGTAGGGAGTATAGAAATTAAATTGGTTTCCTAAGTCTGATCTTCAATAAGCAGCAACCTTGTTAAACTTTGAATCCTACATGCTCTGCCTTTAAAATAAATTATAGGACTTTATTATGAGAGGCACAAGCCACTGTGGAAGCTGTTTTGATTTCAGTGTTTCATGTTTACATCCTTTGCAAGTCAATGAAAAATATATAAACACCCACACACATATATTTAATTTATGACAAAATTGAGTAATAAGCAAGCTGTAAGTGAATGTGTCCCAGATGCATTCAGAAGTTAAAATTAAGTGAAAATATTCTTATTTATGCTAATACTTCATATACTGTTTAATATGATTTCCATTTAGGAATATTAAATAGTAACCAACCCATTATCACTATGAGATAAAGTTTTCTTTATGAGCTAATACCATGTCATTTTGCATTATCATGTTCTTCTTACCATGTTAAGAAACAAAGCAAAAGCAGGTGAAAGCAGTGGTGGTGTGTACAAAAAGCAAAATAAATTGCTTGATATTTTTCCTTTTGTTATTCTGTGGCTATTCCAGAAAATGCACTATTTTTGAAGTTTGCACCAATATCTCTCATCTGCCTATCACAAATTATAAACAGAAAAAGTGGGAGAGCCTGGTAAAAAAGCATCTCCAGAAATATTCCAACATGGAGAAATGTCAATCACAAATGGGAAAGTCTAGAAGCCTTTTCTCAGTCATCATCCTCTCCCACACCCTTGCTACATTCATTCAACATATTTTTGTCAGGCTCCTTCTTTGTCCAACTGCTTTCCAAATCCCTCCCCTTCCCTGACTCTGTGGCCAGCAGAGATCTGTCTTCCCACCTACATGACTGGTTCTCTCAGGAAGCATCACCAACTTCCTGTTGTTCTTTGAATCTAAGTGAATTCCACCATTTTTTTTCTTTAACTCTCATTAAATTTTTGTATATTTCCATTGGCAAAAAAACCTCCATGGTTTCAACTCTCTACTCCATAAACACCACCAGTCATGTGCAGAGCATTCGCGTTTCATCACAGTATTTATGTTTTGTTCTTCCTTCCTTCCCTAACTACATTACCAGCTATACCCCTTGAAGACAAAACTGCATCTGTTCTGCCTTGTATCACCAGTGCTGGCTTAATTCCTGAGATGAATATAAGGCTTAATACCTAGTTGTTGGATGAATACACAGAATGAATGAGTGAGTGAATGAATCATGATTCCTGAGAATTTTCTCTACACCAGGCAGTGTGCTGAGAGCAGAACGTGAGGGAGATGGACATTTCATTTTATCACTGAACTTACAGTCTAACAATAATTTCTATAATTGTTTCACCCTTGCTTGACAATTATTTTGATCTTAAAGTATTTTAGTATAATTCAGTGATGAGCATCTTACTAAAGAAAGTTCTTCTTCACTAATACTTTCAAACAAATTTCCTGTTGTACAGTCATTCAGGTCAAAAGGTATGAACACTTTAAGCTGTAAGTATTCCTTAACTCCTTCACTTTTTATGTAAAATAAGGGAGTTCTAACTATTGACTTATTCTTGTT
This sequence comes from Eubalaena glacialis, assembly GCF_028564815.1. Taxonomy (NCBI): domain Eukaryota; kingdom Metazoa; phylum Chordata; class Mammalia; order Artiodactyla; family Balaenidae; genus Eubalaena; species Eubalaena glacialis. The sequence goes on from NC_083719.1 coordinate 99,914,243, forward strand.
TATATTTTTAGCCAGAGGAAAAATGTTTAAGGGGAATATTGTAGTTGTGTATAGTTTACTTCTAGTTAAATCATTCTTCCTGAGTTTATCTTCTAGTTATCTTTGATAATTTATTTTTGAAAACTTCTGAGGGAACTCATGGGTAGCCTGACAAAAATAATGTTTTGATTAATAAAGTCATATGGGATAGATTTGCATAGAAATCACAAAGCTGTTGCTTACACCTATGTATTTTCAACTTTCTACTCAGTCACTGGCTACAAACAAGATTGCAATGCTGTCTGTCACATATACAGTCTCTTTCTTCTTGCTTAGTAATGATCTAGAAAGATGATGGCATTTGATTTAAAAAGAAAAGGGCCTGATATGAGCAGTGTGTGATATTTCCTTTGTGAAGAACTTGGTGTATTATCCCCCTCCTCTGAAGCTCTCCAAGAATCTGGGCTCCTTATTTGAAAAATGAACTATACCATTTAGAGTCAAGAAAGTAATAATTAAAGTTGAATGTCAGAAAGGAAACTTTACCAACAACTTTTAATGTTTTATCGTTTAATATACATATCGAGATAGAAATTCTAAGTGAGATTTGCTTTTTATATTTAATTTGTAGCTTACATTCAGTACTACAATTTGAAGTGATAGAAATTGAATATTCTGCTTTTTTTTCCTTCTACAGTCTAGAAATGAATTATTAATAGACAAAAGATAAATGCCTTGTGGATTCAACCCATCATCTTTGTAATACAAGATACCTGCTAGAACTTTGATTATTGGAAGTTCATATTGCAGATGCTATTTCAGAAATCCTGTAAAGTACTTCTCTGATGCAAAAGATAAAGTTTTTGCTAAATTTTCTAGAAATAGTCTGATTTCACATTCTACATTAAAATTAGAGTTTATTAGTCATTTAACATATTTGAGGGCTTACTCAGTAAAGTGGAAAAACTGACGTTACATAGGAGACATTGGTCACAAATATCAGAAAACTCCAACCCATCAGGCTTAATTTAAAAAAAAATTTAAATAAATTAAATTTCATACCAAGAAGACACATGACTCCAGGGATGGTGGTTCAGTAGCTAAATGATATAAGCAAGAAGCCAGTTTTTTTCTATCCTTGGTGTCTCTGGCAAACTGCCTTCATGATTGCTAAATGATTTCTGCAGCTACAGACATCACATGAGGACTCATAAGTCTCCAAAGAAGGAGAGCAGTCAGCTCCTTCTTGATTTTTTTAAAGACTTAAAAAATCTTTTCGAGAAGCCACTTAAAAGTCTTCCCTTCACTTCTCATTGGGCAACATTGTGTCTGACAACTATGCCTAAACCAATCACTGGAAATAGAAGAGAATTACAATGTTAAGCTACTATCCATGGTTTACCCTGGACCAGGAAAGATAATGCCCTTTCCAGGACTACATAGTATATAGGGGTGCACCTAGAATAGAATCAGGACTCTGCTATCAAGGAATTATGTACAGGGATTCAGCCTTTGTTAGGCGACAAATATTACCTCCACAAGTATTACAAATTAAACTAGGTCCTGGCCCTGAAGAATTTTACAGTCTAGTGTGGGAAACTAACAGGACAATAAAGGATTGTAAACAGTATCCCAATGTATACCACTAATAGGAGTATGTACCAGATGTTACAGGGGTTACGAAGAGAAGCACTGGGGAGGGGCATATGATTTTAGATTGAGAGGAGAAAATGGAGATAATGAGGATAAGACCAGAGGACAAATATTAATGCTGTGTGTTTATGACTGCAGTTCAGGAAATATGTTATGGTTTTCAATTTTTCAGTGCATTGTTTTAACAAATTGTGAAAGGTGTCTTAAAGATTTTTGTTGTTGCTTCAGTCACATTATAGTTTTAATTTCCAAATAAGATATGCTATTCTTGGAATATGTATGTACAAAGTGATATCTAAAGCTTCATTATAGCTTTAGAGTTTGTTATTTCATACCAGGTGAGTGTGATTTATCAGAGTCATAAGGACAGTGATGATAGATGATCATGATGTTATAGTCATGTTGGCTCCATTAGTCTGACTGTATGTGATGGCATATGGATTGTAGGAAATATTTTATTCTGAGCTTTTGTTTTGGTATATTAAACATCATTAAGCATTACACAATAAATTAACTCCATCAAGGTAATTGCCAATTACACTGTCACATAAATAGCAGAAAATGTGTTGCCTTTTTCAGTTTTTCTGTTGTAATTATAATCATAAAAGGAGAGACAGTAGAAATGATGACATTTTGGGTTGTAGCTGATGGGAACATTTTTATGCTCATTAAATCCATTTGCAAGCAGTACTATGATTTCAGACATGTTGTACAACAACAACCAGAAAAGCCAGTATTTTCTCATGAAATGCATGTTCCCAATTCTAAGTGAGACTAGGAAAACAGCATGATAGTTATAAGAGAAATCATTTAAATAGTATAAACTTTCTATTTGTGGAAATGTTCTAATAACAGAAACTAATGACACAGATTAAGTCAAGTTCCTTTAAAAAATTATTTTATCTTGATCTCCCATGTGAATTGATGTTAGGTGAGAATGACATACTGACTTTCTAACTGATTTGAAATCCCTAAAGATTATATAAAGTTCATGTAAAATAAAATAACTACCAAGGATGGTCTTAATTTGGAGGAAGTCATGCCATGTTCTAACTAAAAAGTGAAAAACCCTGTACAAAGCTGTGTATATGGTAAAGGATTTTATTGATTAATTGCTGAGGTATGGGTACAGAAATGGGGACAGTTGTTATAGTTTTTATTTTGTTGATATTTCATTTTGCCAACTGGGGGCAAGATAATTATTTATAGCCATAAGAAGATGACTCTTGCCTCCTGTCTCCTAGTCTACCAAATGGTGCCTCCATCTCCGTGAATGCCTCACACCAGACTCAGGACTCTAGCGTTCTGTCCCTACTTGCTTTACATTTCCACGGCTCTTTTTAGTTTCCACCATTCTTCTTGTCTTCATCTTTATTTTGCCATTTCCCTACCCCAAATTATAGTTTATTAGGTTACCTTTTGATCTATTCCCATTTTCTTTATTTCTTCCAAATGCAAAAAAACAATATGCATCTTTCTTCTACGCATATAAGAAATTAAATTCTTCCAAGACTCTCATGTGCTTTAATTCACAAAAATTCAAAGAACTGTCACTCTCTACTATATTTTTTTCTGTTTTTATCATCTTGCAGTAGAAATAGTTTTTTGAGGGAAGGAGGATAATCTATTCTCACTTCTCTTTTCCACTTTTCGGTCAAGGAGCTATCAAACAATGGAAATTTGGAAAATTAGAAATAATTGTAATTGTAGAATAATTGTAAGTGATAGAAATTTCTGCATTATGCACAATTTTACTGTATTTTTATGTTTGTTCTATATTTAGGGCAAATGTTTTCCCAAAGTGTGTCTTGAACAGTTTTGTGATGGATTTTTAAATTTTTTTTCTTTATTATTCTTTTACCTAAATGAACTGCAAGTGGCCTTTTTTGTAGTGAAAAGAGATGGACTATCCAAATACCCTATTATGTAGACTTCATCAATATGGAAAAGGAAGCTCCCATCTCTCAGAGAACTATAGTAATCTTCAGTTGTTAATTAATGTATCATTTCACTCCATCATCTTAGTTTAACATTTCAGTGTATAATTAAATATCTGTATAATTTGTTTATACCAAATATATATGAAAAACCTACCACACACCAGACACTGTTCTAAGATTTGAGGAAACAGCAGCACACTAATAGATGAGATCCATCCTTCATGGAATCTCCATTGAAAAATCAACAAATATGTGTATAATATAATATCTGTAACAATAAATGTTTTGAAGAAAAAAAAATTTTAAGTAACAGAGGGGCAGATCATCCTTTTTTTAAAATTAATTTTTATTGCAGTATAGTTGCTTTACAATGTTGTGTTAGTTTCTACTGTACAGCAAAGTGAATCATCTCTATGTATACATGTATCCCCTCTTTTTTTGGATTTCCTTCCCATTTAGGTCACCACAGAGCATTGAGTAGAGTTCCCTGACCTATACAGTAGGTTCTCCATAGTTATCTATTTTATACATTGTATCAATAGTGTATATATGTCAATTCCAATCTCCGAATTCATCCTACCACACCCCCTTTCCCCTCTTGGTGCCCATATGTTTGTTCTCTACATCTGTGTCTCTATATCTGCTTTGCAAATAGGATCAGCTATACCATTTTTCTAGATTCCACATATATGTGTTAATATACGATAATTGTTTTTCTCCTTATGACTTACTTCACTCTGTATGACAGTCTCTAGGTCCATCCATGTCTCTACAAATGACCCAATTTCGTTCCGTTTTATGCGTGAATAATATTCCATTATATATACGTACCACATCTTCTTTATCCATTCCTCTGTTGATGGACATTTAGGTTGCTTCCATGTCCTGGCTATTATAAATAGTGCTGCAATGAACATTGGGGTGTAAGTGTCTTTTTGAAATATGGTTTTCTCTGGGTATATGCCCAGGAGTGGGATTGCTGGGTCATATGGTAGTTCTATTTTTAGTTTTTTAAGGAACCTCCATACTGTTCTCCATAGTAGATGTATCAATTTACATTCCCACCAGGTCATCCTTTAACCTTGAAAAAGATTATTAGAGCAGACCACTGTGAGTAGATATTTGAACAGAGAACCAAATAAGATAAGGGAAGTAAACATGGCACTACCTGGGGGAAGAATATTGCAAACAAAAGGAACAATATGTAAAGGGCTTGGAGTGTGAGCCAACTTGAGCTGTTTGGTCAACAAGTTGGTCAGAAGGCTGAAGCAGAGTGAGGAATTAGGAGGGGGCAGGAACTGAGGTCATGAAAGGATCATGACTATCTGATTAATTTTACTCTTGGCTTCACTGTGATCTCCTTGAGGGCTGCACGTTTAAGTGATTTGTTTTTTATTCTCAAGATTTAGTCCAGTGTCTGAATCTGGTACATACTAGGTCTTTCAGTAAATATTTGTTGAAAAAAATTGACTGAGATGCAGGGGTTAAGGCCATTCAGATGTTTGGTCAATCAGAGCAGAATGAACAAAACAGAGCAGAATCTTCAGGGGCCTCCAGCTGTGATGCAACTGAAAGATACTAGGTACCAGGAGACACTGCAAGAAAGAAGCAAGAGAAGTGAGTGGATGCCAGACCATAGAGGGCTCTTGGTACTACCAGGAAGAGCTAGGATTTTATTTTCTAGCTAAGCGCAGAGTTGATGGTAGGATATAATGGGATCAGGCTTTAATTTGGGAGGAAAATCAGTCTGATGGTAATATGAAAGATGAAATAAGAAGGAGGGGTCAGTTATAAAAGATATATTAATGTGGCAGAATCTATGGGATTTCAAATATATTATATATTTGGGGTTCAGGAAAGAAGGTAGTCTTTGAGGTACCCAGTTTCCTGCTTAGGGACCTGATGACAGTGATGCCACTCATTGGCATTGGCATCGGAGCATGGAGATCAGATTCTGGGGATAGGGAACAATATTACCATTTATTGTTTGAATTGTTACTTGTAGGTCTAGTTGACTGGATTTAAACAACAAGTAGGTAAAGGACTGTGTGTTATATCACTTTGTCCTCCATTTCTTCTGGTATGATGACTTACACATGCAATTCTTCATAAAATATTTATTAAGAATTTTACATATCAACATCTTGTATTAGGTTCACATTATAAGCTTGAAGAAAGGGGGAAACAAAGAACTGTGTGATTGAAGTGGTATATAATTTCCTCTCATTTTTCCATGGGAGTAAAAAGATTACAGTGAAGAGTCTTAGCACAGAGCATTGAAAGGAGTTATCTGTTATCTTTGCCATATTGTCCATGAAACAAGATGATACAAAAATTCCCAAATTCATTCAAGGATTTATGGCACCAACAGATGCAAAAATCTTGAAAAAAGGATTTAGACACATTGCATTAATTATGATAAAAAAATCAAAACCCCAATGCACTGTTCTCAATTTTTCAAGGTATGTAAAAAGGATCAAATATTTTTATTTCCCTAAAGAAGGTAATTTTCATCAACAAACTCTATTAAAACATCAATTGATTACCTAGGCTAGTCTAATATCAAATAATGAGTGTTTAGTTGCAATTCTTCTGACTGGTTTGTTAACTAAGTTCCTTTTACTCATGCCAAATATCTCCCTTCTGGGGAATTTGTCTTAATGTCTAGGTCATCTCTCCAAAATTATGATGTTACTGTGCTCTATTTCACATAGCTGTGAAATGGAAACAAGGAGTCATAAAATTAAAATGGCTAATATGCTTTTTTAATATCATTATGTGACTAATGAGTAGCTATAACATCTCTTGTACCTAAAGCACTATATTTGTCTTTCATCCTGCAATTAAGGAGAATATACAATACCCTGGAAATGTATCATATATACAAAATATTGGACATTTAGTTGCCTGAGATGTCTACTGGTTCCAGCAATTTCACAGCTTTTCAACAAATTTAGTCTGACCTATAGTATATCAGGCACTGTGCAGGCAGTGGAGAAACAAAAACAAATTATGACATGTTTGCTGCCCTTCAGAGACTATGTTTAAAAATATATCATTTTAATATTTAACACTTCTGTACTTATATTTCAAAATTGTTAATATTTTTTAAAACTAGGGATGGTTATGGCCACTTTAAATTACATTAATTGAAAAAAAACTTACATTTATAACATTTTTACTAATATTTCTTAGGATCAATTTAATTTATATCGTCATTGATTTTATATGCAGAGATGTAAGTCTAGATATAGATATATAGGTTATTTCTCCTCACCAATATGTGTGGGATATTGCTTAATGCCTTTTATAGCTTTGAGGGGAAATATTCCTTTTTAAATTTTCTCCTTTGACCAGACTTGTGTCTTGATGGCAGAAAGTTATATTTAATAATTTTATAATCAAAAATCTCTTCACTGTCTACAGCCAGCTGCAGCCCCAGTCTCACATCAGGCCTTCTGGGAGCCCCCTCTAATGCTCCCGCGCACCCACCACCAGCATCTGGGTAGCAAGCAACTTCTGTCCTTCCTGTGGAATTCTCCTGTTGGACTATGAGCTCCTGTTCACTCTTCTGAGTGCTCAAGGTCCTAAACACAAAATTGGACAAAAATTATGTTCAATTATTTTTCCCTTGAATGAATAATATAGTGAGGAAACAGAGGAACACCTGTCATCTAAGGGAGGGACTCAGAGAGCTCCACCTGCAGCATATCCATAATCCAGTCTCTTTGAGATTTTAGAGTTTGGATAAGCTCTGATAATAACAACGTTTGGGGATGTCTTGGGAAAGAGGGGAGGCTTATTATGCTAAACGTATGTCTTTGTACTTGGCACTAAATTTGTTCATTTTGTGTAATTAAAAGTATCTTTTAGCCAGTCAGTGTTGATTATAGTGAATAAGAGAATGCCGGGGGCTTCATGAGATATCCGTAGTTCTGATAATGCTTTGAATGTAACACGTAAGGAAAGTTGAGATGTAAATAGTTCTTTTTTGCTAAACAAAAGAAGAGCAGAACAGAGAATTATCTCCTTCAGATTCAAACAGTATAGTAATTATCTGTGGGTGTCAAGAAATCACAGTTGCGCTTTTCCTCTGTGAGCCTTCTGTTGGCAGCGCAGCTGGAGGTGAAGGTTAAGGCTGAGCTGCTTAAAGGTCATGAGACAGGGGGCGGGGAGTGGGGGAATAGTAATGTTTCCACAGTGCCCTACAATTTACTGATTTTTTTTTTTAAAGATATATAAAAAGTATGTAAGTTAACAAGACTAGAATCTTGCCATTCTCTCCTGGCTCTTGGCAAACAAAAATGGCTTGCCAATGGGATAAGCAGCTGTCAGCATTATAACTTACTATTTTGATTCTTATATATCTTAATATTTCTTAGTTTAATATGTTTAATGGTTTGTAGTTTAATATTTTTAATAGTTAACAATGGCTTAGAGTAAATAATAAAGGAGTACTTGCCGTTGGTTTTAGTCATTTGGGACATAGACTAATGGAGAGGCCATATCTGTTGAGCTTTCTGACTGACATGTCCACTTTTTATGGGAAGGAAACCATTAAGTGCCAGGTTTCCATAAACAGGGCTGAATTCGGGGCTTTCTATACTCAGAGGGCCCTTTTGAGAGTCTCCATGACAGCTGACTCGTCCTTCTATCCACTTAGCAGGAGCTTTGTTACCATGGTTTATAGGTGTCTCATTTTTCACTTTTGTTCTCTAAAACAATTCTTCCTATTAAATAGGTTAGCTGCTCATCAACCCACTAAAATTCCTCTTTAGCTCCAGAACACCACCAAAACTTAACCCTAACCAAGATCACCAACGGTGGCTTTATTGCTGAGTGATCAGTGTCCTGTCCTGGAAATTGTCTCTTCCCTTGATTTATAAGACTTTACCCACTATTCCTTCTTTTTTTCTTTTCCTTTTTTTTTTTCTTGAGTTTCCTTTCTTCTTGCCAAATGTATCTGCTCCTCCAAGATTCTGTACTTGCCTCCCTTTGCCTCACATGTTACCTACTTTACCATGATAATCCCTTTCTGTTCCATGGCTTGAAATTCATTTACAAGCTAAATTGGTGTCTTCAGAGAAATACTCTCTTCAAAGTTCCAAATGTGTGTTCACCTTTCTACTATATAACTGCATTTGGGCATCCTATAGGCAATGGGAACCCAAGGTGTCCAAGACAAAATTCCATCTCCTCTCCACAAACCTGTACTGTTAATTTCTTTTGATACTTATCACCCACACTGCTATGCAGACACCCCTTGTAACAAGCCTTGAGAACATTGCTTAAACACTTTGAATAGTTTATCTGTAAAATGAGAATAATATTTGCCTTGCAGAATTGCTGTGAAGAATATGTAGTGGATCTGACAAGTATAGTTGTTTTAAAAATAATATGTTTTATGTATCCAAACAAAACTAAGACTTCAGATGTCAATCTTTGTTAAGATATGGAGACATAGAAAAGAAGAAGTTGACTAGTAGAGTTTTCCATAGTTTATTTTAATAATCATTAAGAAAACTTTTAATATTTAAAATTCATGAAGTCAGAGATCAGGCAAACTAGTAATAATACAGGAAAAAAATCTGAAAATTATCTAAATGTCCACAAACAAGATTGATTAAGTAAACTATAGAATATTTATTTGATGGAATATTCTATTCAATATTCTATTGACAGTGGTGGGTCAGTGTTTATAATTTAACATCATATGAAGAAATTATGATATAGAATAACATGTATTATTTGGTCAAATTATGCATAAAAAGGGCATTACATGAAAATAAATTTCAAAATATATATTATAACTATATATGGAAGCTGTACTAATTTTTTAAACACTATTTATTGTAATTTGCTTCTATAATTTAGAAAATTAAATAAAACTAGCAAAGCAGCGGTCTCTGATCTAAAACTAAGTATAAGTATTTAAACAGGCCACAATATTTTGAGGTAGCAGCAATAAAAACCCTATGTTTTTCAAAATGACTCTTTTACAGAGGAGCCTAGAAGCATTTTGCATATAAAAAATGAGACACAAAAACAGCAAATGATTTTTTCCTCTCTTGTCCAGTAAGGAGGCAGTTTTTAAGTTATTAATGAAACAGTTAGGAAGTTAAGGGGATATTTTTACACTGTTGGCAAATCATACCTGTCCAGATTATACTAAATTCCCATATGGTCTCCCTATTTAAGCAATAAATGGAAGGGGATAATTTGGAATCAACTATGAACTTGAGATTTGCTGGTTTTGTTTTCTCTTGGGAATTCATGCTGACAGATTCAAGAAGAGCATTTATTCAGACTCTACAGGAAAATGCTTTATCTGTCTGTAAAAATGGAGTGTTTTTCATCTGGGCAGCAGTAACCTGCAGTCCAGGCTCTCACGTGCCTTATTTTTAACATTGTTTATTCTCACTATATTCTTGTAACAACCATTTATTACTGTTAAATCATTTGTTAGTGATTATGTTTGAAGCTCATATCGATTATTTGAGAATCTTATTGCAAAGCTTATAAGCATTTTCAGAATGAATAACTGAAGCTTTAATTTGGTTCTTATATAGCAAAGAGTGCCTCAAGTACCAGGTGTTCAGTACACCATTTATGCTTTTCCTCTACTGCCTGTAAGCCATTTCATTCTAACAGATGCTGCAGGAGGCTGTTCTCTCCTATTGCTGAAATCAGTGGGGCTCCGAGAGCATATTTTGCAGATTCACTGCTCATGATTAAGTTCTTTTGAATTCTAAAGTGCTACAATGTAAAACTTCCTTTAAGCTTCCTAGAATTTATAGAAATCCCTCTGGGATGGAGAGATTTAAGCATGTGGATTGATTTCAGATAAGGATGGAGCCTTTATTTTTTTATAGCACCGGAAAGCCAGTATTATCATGGACATGGATGGTTTCTGAAATTGGACATTTCTGGATTTGTATTCAGATTCTGACACCCTCCAGCTATGTGGCCATAGGTGAATTTGTAAATCTTTCTGAGCCTTTGTCTCCTCATCTACCAAAGTGGCGGAATAACTCTTATTTCTTAACATAAGTTTGAGAATTAAAATGAATTGACATATGAAAGCATTTAGCACTGTGCATGACAGTCATAAGATGTTCATTCATGGTTACTTGAGTGTCTAGTACGTGGCCAGCACGGCGCTAATCATAGGTGATTCAAGCAGTTCTCTCTTTGCTGGGGTTTGCATATTTGTTTGCTTATTGTCTGTCTAGCCTTCATCACAAAGTTAGAAACTCTGTGAGAGCAAGTATCTTCTTTTGCTGACACATGGTTGTTTGACTGAATAATTGAATGAATGAAATATTATCTGATTTAAATCCTAAAGCTGCATAGTAAATGGCTACATGATAGGAGTGGAGAGGCTCAATGGGTATTTCTATCAAGGGGTAACATAAGCAAATTGGGAAATGAGAAACAGCCTGACATCTGGGGAAACTGTCATCAGCTGGGATGTGAAGGGTAAGGTGGGGAGGAGCATTTTGTCATGGAGGGCTTTGCGTGCTGTTCCAAGAAAGGAACTTTATTCTGTAATCCAGAGGCTTTCAACCTTTGCTATGGGGACCCAACTTGGCTCCTCAGAGTACCTCAGAACGGCCACAGAAATGAATGGGAAGCCATGTGGATGGGATTTAGCCTACAACTCCCATTTCTCTCCCCTAACTCCAGTATAATTTGTCAACCAGAACCATTTTTATTTCCATAACCTATTTTGAGTAATACCTTTAGGGTTTGAGTACTGGCTTATTTTTAGAAATGATTTTACTTCTCTTCAATAGATAGAAATGTACTATTTTCATGGTGACAATGGAATATTTGGTGCAATAGAATGGTATGGAAACCATTGTATGCTTGATAGATCTCCTAAGCAGCTCTCTAAAGGATGCATTTCCAGGATTCTAAGGTAGGTAACAGAGTTAATCATGGTACAACCAAGGTGGAAAATACAAGAGGTCAAAAAGATATGCAGCATTTAAGGTCATACAGACCATGAAGTGCTTGTGGAATACTCAGCAGTAGTTGTCCACCTGAAAATATAGATAGATGAATCTGAATCTTGGGAAAATTTCTGGGCTGAACACATAGATTTGAGTGTCATTTACATAAAGGCCAAATTATAAGAATAGATAAAAAATCAACCTGTGAAGATGTACAAACAGAAGAGCAGTGGGCCAAGGATGGACCTTTGGGAATGATTGGCTTTTCATAGACCAGGGTAGGACAGGGAGCAAGGAGGTGAAGAAGAAATTGTAATTTTATGTGCAAAGACAACTAGGACAGTTTGGTAACAGTGGAAGCCATGAGCATGTTAAGTTTAAGAAGGGATGAGTGAGTGTGGAATGTAAGATGTCTGGTGGATTTATCAAATAGGGAGTCAAAATTATAATTCATACATATGAAAAATAAAATTATTATTTACCCTGAGATGCTTTTTCTAGCACTACTATATCATCTAAAGTTGACTTCTCATCTGCTTAGCAGAGAATTCTCTGCTCTTTTTATTGCCTTCAGACTCACTTATCCATATCCTTACACAGACTCAAAACTGTTCATATGGAGATTAGAGTTAATCCTTTTATCTTCTTTGAGGATGGAGATATCATTAAAACTTAAATTATACACGAATACAGCTTAGCATTAAATGTAAACTCTTCAGCCGATTTTTAAAGTGTGGCATTTAGGTTTCACATTTGTGGGAAAGTTGAAATAAAAGATATACTTTATAATTCAACAGGTCTCAGAACCCAGCAAAATTCCTATGCATGTATCTGATAGAATATTTCCCTTGAAAATTTAGAAATCTACATGGATAGTAGATACTTGTATTTAAAAGTATACAGTAGACTAAAACGTGTTATAGATTCTGAATATAGAGACCAAGAATGGTGGATCACTCATCTTCATAAATGCCCTTTACATGCTCTTAAGCTATACAAGAAGCCTGGATATAATGATTTGGGACTGCTGTTCTTACGATATTTGGGGGATGCTGCTGTCACAGTGGGGTGCTGCATCTGGCTCACACCCGCTTGTAAAAGCCAATTGTGCACATCTTTTCTCAACTCTGCATCCAATCATGTCATTTGGTAGCTTGAAATTGGGTGTGGAGGGAGTATTGACCCCATGGATTTGTTTTGTTTTTTTCTTTCTGAAGAGCTAATTGTTAAAATGTTAAGAACATATCGCTGGAGATGTATCACTGACAGAAGAGACAGGTAAATGCAATTGCCATTTATCTGCTCGTTTAGTAGGGCTCTTCTTATGCCCTGGTACGCTGAAACACAATTGCATAGGGCATATATGTCCCCTCTGAATTTCCACAGCACGGTCAATCTGGAAGTGAAAACACATTATGTTATTAGTAGTTAGACCCAATTCTGTTTGGCTGCACATTCAAAATCCTGCACCATATGAACATGTACAAGTTCATAATCACCTTTGATCCTACCATTCCAATAAACTGTTATTTTCATTATAGAACTTGCGCTAAATTTCTGCCTGTATTACTGAAAATTATTGAAATTTCTCATGCAGTATTCAAGAAGGTCTATAATCATGAACAGCATTAGACCTATGCTCAGCTCTCTCACGAACTACCTCCTCAGTAAATTTGTTATTATGCAACCGGAAAGCATCTATAGCTTTCAGACTCTAATTGGCACAGAACTTTTAGCATCCAGCCTGATTACCCAGCCTTCCCACAGTTTTCCTGAACTGGTTAAAAGGGCTCTATCAGGTCCTTGTTATCAATTATTTTCTTTCTTTCTCTCTTTTTATTTCACAGTGTTTTCAATGTTTCCTTCTGTTTGGAAAAAAAATATGGAGCCCTTTACCAAATAAAGTGTTTTTTCTATAGTTCAAATACATTCAAGTATACTTAAAAGTTACATTTATTTTATTTCAACTTATATAATTCCTTATTTAAAACTATGTGTGTGGGGGGAGGGTGGATAGATTCTACTAATTCATTAATTAAACTGTCTGATTCCCTTTTATTTTCCAATCTCCTCTTGATTTACTTAATTTTGAAATTGTTTCTTTGTATTTAGAGCTCTTTTTGTGAATCTCTGAGTAATGTATAGCCACTAAATAACTTTACTCTTACATTTTCAGTTCAAAAAGATTTTGTTTTCCTTTTTAATTATCTGTGCCTCAGTTTCCCCATTTATACATGTTCTATCCTTTAGAAATTGTTAAATGTTTGCATATCCCAAACACATGTATACTGATTCTTAGAATGTGAATAGAGGACTTATTAGGAAATAACTTATTAGGAAAAAAATTATTTTTAAAAAACTAATTATCAGTATTTGAGGAAATTAAGACTATTTTCTCACAGAAGCTATTTCTTGATAGTTTTTGTCGCTCAATCATAGAAATCTAAAAAAACATAATGTTATAAATTTCATAAAAGTAACTATTTAGGGGTTAAGGCTTGGGTTTATAACCCTTCCTTTTCTCTAATGTTTCAAATCTACTAGTTCCTTAAGAATTGTGTGTTTGTTTATATTTTGAGAGACATGCAAGGGAAAAATTTTTAAAAACCCATCTTCTACACTTTGAAGATAGAATAACATGGACTGAATTTCAATATTGATCTGCTTTTTCTGCTTTAAAATCCTTTTGTGTTTCAAGCTATCTATGCCTGCTTTAGCTTAGCAATATAGGGCATGATGCAGAGCTTCATGACTTAAAGTAACTTAGAAAAAGAAGGAGAGGCAGTATAACAACAGGTAAAAACACTGGTTGTGTTCTGTTTTATTTCTCTTGAAAACCATAATTTTTAAATGATTAAAATACATTCAACCAAATGTCTTATTCAAATTGTTTGGGGAAATATGAGTAAGTGAGTGCTGAATGGTCATGTTTTTGTCTAGCTTCTAATGGTTGCATGCATACATCTCAAAAGGTAAATCTTACTTTAGAAAGTATTTGGTTCAGTTAAGCACTTTTGAATACCCAGGATAAATACAAGTGTGTTTTTAGAGGTTTGAACTTCAGAATATCCAGGCAAACAATGATATTATATACATGTATACTAACTGAATACTGATGTTGGGCAATGTATTGTAAAATTTTTTATAAGAACTCATAAAAATTGATACAGGAATTAGGGAATACATGAAAGAAACCAAGCCTATGAAAATGCTTCTTGGGGCAAAATTTGTACAAACCAGATATTAAGAAAGTATAGAGAATCACAGAGAAGAAGAAATGACCAGAAAAAAGAAAAAAAAAAACAAACTTGTATTTATAGAAAATACAATCTTTCATAAAAAGTATAATGAAGAATTATTGACATTCTTGTTTAAAACACTGGGCATATCAGTAATACATCATGCAAGCTCCTAAGTATAGCTGTGTGCCGATCTTCTCTTTGATTTAATAGGCGAAAGTTAACTCTGCCGTTAAGGTAGAGGGTGAGGATAAAATGAGGGGGAACCGGCTAGCCTCATCCCTAGGTTTTCCAACCTAGGTATGATATCTTCACCATATTAAAAAATATTATATTTAGAAATTAATTGATTTAATATGATTACTTCACAACATTCTACTTTAATCTTCAGAACTTTGCTTTAGACTTTTCAAGTCATACTATTGATGAGTGCTTCCCAACTTTTGTCTACCTAATAAGTTGGATATCATCGTTATGACTGAAAGCAAGGGAATACTTTTTTTTTTCTTACGATGTTTATAGTTTTATTTTATTTAATGTTTTAATTTGTAAATCGTGCCAAAAAATTTCAGAGAGAAATGAAGACAGTTCAGTAGTATGGCATAGAAAGTTAGGATTTTTATCATTTTTATTAAAGTATAGTGGATTTACAATATTATATTAGTTTCAAGTGTACAACCTAGTGATTCAATATTTTTGTAGCTTATACTCCATTTAAAGTTATTACAAAAAAAGTCTATATTTTCCTGTGCTGTACAATATGGTCTTGTTGCTTACTTATTTTATACATTGTAGTTTGTGTCTCTAAATCCCATACCCCATCTTCTCCTCTCCCCTTCCTTCACTCCACTAGTAACCACTAGTTTGTTCTCTAAATATGTGTCTGTTTTGTTACATACAGTTGTTTGTTTTATTTTTTAGATTCCACATATAAATGATAACATAAAGCATTTATCTTTTTCTATCTGATGTATTTCACTAAGCATAATACTCTCTAGGTTCATCCATGTTGTTGCAAATGGCAGAATTGCACTCCTTTTTATGACTGAGTAGTATCCTATTATATATATAAATATATATGTGTGTATATATATATAATGTCTTCTTTATGTATCTGTTGATGGACACTTGGGTCGCTTTAATATCTTGTCTATTATAAATAATGCTGTTATGAACATTGGGGTGCTTATATCTTTTCATATTAGTGTTTTCATTTTTTTCGGATATATACCCAGCAGTGGAATTGCTGGATCATATGGCAGTTCTATGTTTAGTTATCTGAGGAAACTCCATAATGTTTTCCATAGTGTCTGCACCAATGTGCAATACCACTAACAGTGTACTAGAGTTCCCTTTTCTCCACATCCTGGCCAACATTTGTTATTTGTAGATATTTTGATAACAGCCATTTTGATGAGTATGAGGTGATATCTCATTGTGGTTTTTGCTTCACGAATTCGCATGTCATCCTTGGGCAGGGGCCGTGCTAATCTTCTCTGTATTTTTCCAATTATAGTATATGTGCTGCCAAAGCAAGCACTCTCATTGTGATTTTGACTTGCATTTCTCTCATGGTTAGTGATGTTGAGCATTTTTTCATGTGCCTGTTGCCCATCTGTATATCTTCTTTGGAATAATGTCTATTCAGGGCTTCTGCCCATTTTTTTTTTTTAATTGAGTCATATGAGCTGTTTATATGTTTTGGATATTAACCAATTATCAGTCATATCATTTGCAAATATCTTCTCCCATTCAGTAGGTTGTCTTTTTGTTTTGTCAATGGTTTCCTTTGCTATGCAAAAGCTTTTAAGTTTAATTAGGTCCCATTTGGTTTTTTTTGCTTTTATTTCTTTTGCCTTAGGAGACAGATCCAAAAAAATATTGCTACGATTTATGTCAAAGAGTGTCCTGCCTGCATTCTCTTATAGGAATTTTATGTTTTAAGGTCTTACATTTAGGTCTTGACTCCATCTCGAGTTTATTTTTATATATGGTGTGAGGAAATGTTCTAATCTCATTCTTTTACATGTAGCTGTCCAGTTTTCCCAGAACCACTTATTGTCTTTTCTCCATTGTATATTCTTGCCTCCTTTGTCATAGATTAATTGGGAATAAGTGTGTGGGTATTTTCCTGTGCTCTCTATTCTGTTCCGTTGAGCTATATGTCTGTTTTTGTGCTAGTACCATGCTGTTTTGATTACTACTGCTTTGTAGTATAATCTGAAGTCAGGGAGCATGATACCTCCAGCTTTGTTCCTTTTTCTCAATATTGCTTTAGTAATTCAGGGTCTTTAGTGGTTCCATATAACTTTTCAGATTATTTTTTCTAGTTCTGTGGAAAATGCCTCGGGTATTTTAATAGGGATTGCATTAAATCTATAGATTGCTTGGGTAGTATGGACATTTTAACAATATTAATTCTTCCAGTCCAAGAACATGAGATATCTTTCCATTTCTTCATATCATTTTCAAATTTCTTCATCAAAGTTTTATAGTTTTCAGAGTATAGGTCTTTCACCTCCTTGGTTACATTTTTTCCTAGGTATTTTATTCTTTTGATGTGATTGTAAATGGGATTGTTTCCTTAATTTTTCTTTCTCGTAGTTCATTATTAGTGTAGAGAAAAGCATCAGATTTCTGTATATTAATCTTGTATATTGCAACTTTACTGAGTGTATTTATTAGTTTTAATAACTTTTTTGGTGACTTCAGAGTTTTCTATATAAAGTATCATGTCATCTGCAAATAGTGACAATTTTACCTCCTCTCTTCCAATTTGGATGCCTTTCATTTCTTTTTCTTGTCTAATTGCTGTGCTAAGCCTTCCAATATTATGTTAAATAGAAGTGGTGAGGGTGGACATCCTTGTCTTGCTCCTGATTTTAGAGGAAATGCTTTTAGCTTTTCAGCACTAAGTATGATGTTAGCTGTGGGTTTTTCATAGACGGCCTTTATTGTGTTGAGATTTGTTCCCTCTATACCAACTTTGATGAGAGCTTTTATCATAAATGGATGTTGAATTTTGGCAAGTGCTTTTTCTGTGTCTATTGAGATGATTATGCGATTTTTATCCTTTCTTTTGTTAACATGGCATATCACATTGATTGATTTGCAAATATTGAACCAACCTTGTGTCCCTGGAATAAATCCCACTGGATCATGGTGTATGATCCTTTTTTTATAGTTTTGAATTAGATTTGCTAATATTTTTTTGAGAATTTTTGCATCGATATTCATTATTGAGATATTGGCCTGTAATTTTGTTTTTTTCTAATGTCTTTGTCTGGTTTTGGTATTAGGATAATGTTGGCCTCATAGAATGAATTTGGGAGTGTTCGACCCTCTTCAGTTTTTTGGAAGGTTTTGAGAAGGATAGGTATGCTCTTCTTTATGCGTTTGGTAGAATTCCCCAGTGAAGCTATCCAGTTCTGTGCTTTTGTTTTCTGGGAGTGTTTTAATTACAAATTCAATTTCATTACTAGGGGTAGGTCTGTTCAGATTGGCTATTTCTTCTTGATTCAGTCTTGGAAAGTTGGATATTTCTAGAAATTTGTCCATTTCTTATATGTTGTCCAATTTGTTTATGATTTTTTTTATCCCTGTGGTATCTTATTTGTCCTCTTTCATTTCTTATATTGTTTATTTGAGCCCTCTCTCTTTTTTCTTGGTGAACTTGTCCAAATGTTTATCAATTTTGTTTTTTCTTTTCAAAGAACCAGCTCTTGGTTTCATTTATCTTTTCTTTTTTTTTTTGGTCTCTATTTTATTTATTTCTTCTCTGATCATTATTATTTCATTCCTTCTGCTGACTTTTGGCTTTGTTTGTTCTTCTTTTTCAAGTTCCTTTATATACTAATAGGCCAGGATTTTTATTTGAGAGTTTCCTTGTTTCTTGATGTAGGCCTGTATCATTATAAACTTCCCTCTTATTTTATCTCAGTTGCTTTTGCTGCATCCCACAGATTTTGGACAGCTGTGTTCCTATTTTCGTTTGTCTTGAGGTATTTTCTGATTTCCTCTTTGACTCAAATTTTTTCCAGTAGCATGTTTTTTAGCCTCCATGTGTTTGTGCTTTTACTATTTTTCTTTGTGTAAAAGATTTCTATTGTTGTGATCAGAAATAATGCTTGATATAATTTCTATCCTTTTAAACTTGTTGAGACCTTTGGTGGCCTTGCATGTAATCGCTCCTGGAGAATGTTCCACGTGAGTTTGAAAAGAATGTGTACTCTGCTGTCTTTAGGTGGAGTGTCCTTTAGATATCTATTAACCTGACTAGTCTATTGTGTCATTTAAGACCACTGATGCCTTATTGGCTTTCTGTCTTTGATGTAAGACATTGATGTAAGTGGGGTGTTGAAGTACCCTGCTACTATTTATTATAGTCAGTTTATCTCTTTATGTCTTTATTATTTGCTTTATATATTTAGGTGCTCCTGTATTGGGTGTATATATATTGATGAGTATAATATCTTCTTCTTGTATTGATCCCTTTATCATTATATAATGTCCTTCTTTGTCTCTTGTTATAGACTTTGTTTTTAAAGTCTTTTCTGTATCATGTGAGTATTGCTACCCCCACTTTCTTGTCATTGCCATTTGTATGAAATATTTTTTTCCAGCTTCTCACTTTTGTCTGTGTGTGTCTTTAGTTCTGAAGTGAGTATCTTGTAGGCAGCACGTAGATGAGTCTTCTTTTTTTTTTTTTTTTTTAAGAAATGTGTTTTTTTTGTTGTTTTTTTTTTAACTTTGGGTTTATTTATTTATTTATTTATTTATTCATTTATGGCTGTGTTGGGTCTTCGTTTCTGTGCGAGGGCTTTCTCTAGTGGCGGCAAGCGAGGGCCACTCTTCATCGCGGTGAGCGGGCCTCTCATTATCGCGGCCTCTCTTGTTGCGGAGCACAGGCTGCAGACGCGCAGGCTCAGTAATTGTGGCTCATGGGCCCAGTTGCTCCGTGGCATGTGGGATCTTCCCAGACCAGGGCTCGAACCCGTGTCCCCTGCATTGGCAGGCAGATTCTCAACCACTGCGCCACCAGAGAAGCCCCCGTCTTCTTTTTTACCCAATCAGCCACCCTGTGTCTTTTGATTAGAGCATTTAGTCCATTGACATTTAAAGTAATGACTCATAGTTATGTACTTATTGCTATTTTATTTCTTGTTTTCTGTTGTTTTTGTAGTTCTTCACTGTTCTTTTCTTCTTTTAGTTTCCTCCCTTGTGGTTTGATGCTTTTCTTCAGTGGTATGCTTGTATTCCTTTCAGCCTTGTTTTTGTGTATCTATTGTAGGTTTTTGATTTGTGGTTACCATGGGGTTTGTACATGTTGACCTATAACTATATCTATTTGTTTTAAACTGGTAGTCCTTCAAGTTCAAACACTTTCTAAAAGATCTACATTTTTTACTCCCTGCTCCCACATTTTGTGCTTTTGATGTCAGACTTTACATCTTCATGTTTATTCCTTTACTCATTATGTAGTTATACTTGATTTTACAGTTTTTGTCTTTTAATTTTTGTACTAGCTCATTTAAGTCATTGATCCTCATTCTTTACTATATATTTGCCTTTACTAGTGGCATTTTTTCCCTTTCCTACTTACTTCTTGTTCTTGCTTCTTTCTTATTTCTTGTTATAGACTTTTCTTTTCCACCTTGAGAAGACCTTTTAACATTTCTTTTCAGGTCAGTTTAGTATTGATGAACTTTTTCATTTTTGTTTGTCTGAAAAGTTTTTAACTCTCCTTCTCTTCTAAATTATACTCTTGCTAGGTAGAGTATCTTAGGTTGCAGGTTTCTCCCTTTTAGCACTTTGAATATATCATGCCACTCCCTTCTGGTCTTCAAACTTTCTGCAGCAAAATCAGCTGTTAGCCTCATGGGGTGTTGCTTGTATATGTCTCTGTTTTTCTCTTGCTGCCTTTAGAATTTTTTCTTTATCTTTAACTTTTCCATTTTAATTATATGTCTTAATGTGGGTCTATTTGGGCTCATCTTTTTTGGGACCCTCTGTGCTTTTTCTACCTAGATATCTGTTTCCTTCTTCAGGCTTATGATATTCCAGCCATAATTTCATTAAATACATTTTTGATCCCCTTCACTTTCTCTTTTCCTTCTGGGACCCATAAAATGTGATTGTTTGTGTACTCGATGTTATCCCAAAGATCCCTTAAACTGTTCTAATTTTTTAAATTTGTTTTTCTTTTTGCTGTTCTGACTGGGTGATTTCCATTATTCTATCTTCCAGATCACTTATGCATTCTTCTGTATCACCTAGTCTGCTTTTCATTCCTTGTAGTGTGTTTTTCATTTCAGTTATTCTTCAGTTATAACTAGTACTTTTTTATGTTTTAGTTCCTTGTTAAACTTCTCACTGTGCTCATCTATTCTTTTCCCTAATTCAGTTAGCATTCTTACTACTAATGCTTTGAATTCTTTACTGGTAAATTGTTTATTTCTGTTTCATTATTTGCTTTTCCAGGGGTTTTCTCTTGCTCTTTCAATTGAGACAAATTCTTCTCATTTTTCTTATCTTTCTCTGTCTCTGAAATTAAGTGAAACAGTTACCTATGGTGGTCTTGAAGGGTGTCCTTATGTTGGAGCATCCCTATATAGTTTACATGTGCCCAGTGGCTTTGGTGGGAGAGCTGGATTTGATGAGAACACAAGTCACATCTTTCCTCATGGTGTGCTGGCAGCTATCACCTTGGTAGGAGGTGGAGCTGGAGATGGAGGCATACCCCCAGACTCAGGTGTGAAGTGGCACTTTCCCTCTGCTTAGTGGCCTTCACAACCCTATCAGGGGTAGGGTCGGGTCTCAAGTTGCTGGAGCAGAAATGCTGAGAGTTGGGTCCAAGCTAGCTCAGTTCTCTTTTAGTGTGTGCTCTTCCGCCTCCCAGCACTGGCACCCTCATCCCAGAAGAAAGCAGTGCTGGAGCAAGAGGAGCTGGTATTGATGTGAAAACTCGGTCTCCGTGCACTGATGCTGAATTGAATCTCAGAGACAGAGTTTTGGGTGAAGTAGAAAAAAGTAGCTTTATTGCTTTGCCAGGCTTGTGCCCTCAAAAACTGTCCCCACCCAGGGGGATTTGGTGAGGAGTTATATGGCAATGGTTCAAGGGCCGGGTTGCTGATAAGGATCAGGGTGTGTGCAGCACCTGCATTCCTTTAATCTGGCCTCAGGCAACTCCTAATCAGCTTCTGTGGTTCTTGATGTTATCAAAATGTGGTCTTCTCTCTGGAATGAAGAATGCTTCATCAAGTAGTTAACGTCTTCCATTTGTTGGGGGTTTTAGTTCTGTAGAAAAGCTCAAACATATTATTATTTGTATCCATTGAGGTAGAACCAGGATCCTGTCCCAAGGCTGCACTGTTTTTTCTTGGCTGCTCCTACCTTGTCTCTGCATCCCCTCCCTTCCCTGACTGGCAACTGTTTGAACCTGCCCTTTGAAACTCAGGGAAGGTCATGGAGGCTGAAGTCTGTTTCCTACAAAGAAGAAACGGGGGACACAGAAAGGCTTCCATGCCCAGGAGCCCCACAGGGTCCTGCTCAGTTTCACTACTGGGTATTTGGTGAGGGTTGGGGTGCAGGCTGTACTGGTTGGGATGCCATCAGGGATCCACACTGCCTCTGGTATGCCTCCTGTGCAATTGCCAGTAGTGGCTGCCCCCTCCCTGCTCAGAACTGCTTACAGTTTGAGCTGCCTCAGCGTCTCATGGCTGAGCTTTCTCCTCAGTTGTCACAGCATTCATTTCACTGTGGGGCTGCAACACAAGGCCAGCAGGGCTAGAGTGTTTGTCAGCCCAGGCTGGGGTGCACGCTGGGTCCATCACAGGAAATCAGTCATTTACTCACAGGGTTTCAATCCACCCTCTCCACCCTGTTTCAGGAGCAAGAAAGCCTTCATGCACTCCTCACAAGTGGAATCTAGGCTTCTCGCAGTACTCCTGTTAGTCCACCAGCCCTCCAGTCAGCCAAGGGGGATTGTCTTCCCCTTGTCAGACCCCAGGGCTGTGGCACCCAATATGTGGCTTGAACCATTCACTCCCCAGGAAAGTTCTCTGCCCATGTAATCTCCTTTTTCTTCTGAGTCCCATCCCAGGGGCACAGATTGTGACCTGATTGGTTTTCTTCCCTTCTGATCCAATTCCATGTGGATCTTTCTTATAGCCTAGGTTGCGCAGGAGTCTTTCTGCCAGACTCCACTTAGTTTTCAATGAGAATTGTTCCACATGTAGATATATTTTTGATGTGTTCCTGGGAGGAGGTGAGTTTTATGTCCTCCTACTCTGTCATCTTAATTTGACACTGGGAATGATTTTGCATATGTTAGTAAGCCCTTTTAAACTATTAGTGACTTCTTATATATGAACCTAGGCCAAACCACTGTAAAAATTCATGGGCTCACAACATATCTTAGATTTCACATCTTAAGCTCAGAGCTCAGAACTTGGCCTATAATCTTGGTAGCCACATCTGTGTACCAAGTTGATTTTACCTCATCAGAGAGTGAGTGACTGAACTGTGTTCAGTACTGTAATTACAGCTTTGAGCAGGCATGTCCTTCCTGTACAAGGCTATTTAGCAAAAAACACTGAGCAGAGAGACAGGGTCACCTACTGAGATAAGCAAAGATCAAGTAAAAGGCACTGACTGGATCAAATGCTAACCTTTGCAGAGATCTTGTTTCTTGAATATTTGTGCAACTTCATTAATTCCTGCATAAAAAATGTTATTTATATACTACAAGAACACTCTTCTGGGTACTGGTAAAGAATAAAAAGACTAATAAGACATGGTTCATGTCCCTAGGGAACATAAATAGAAATAAATAGAGGTAAGCATTAGCAAGTAGTGTAATTAGACAAGTATAATTTTGGTAAGCCATCTTTACAGAAGAAATTAGAAAAAGATATTAAGACTAAACGTTCTATGCTAAGTGTTATGTGAATTATGTATCAAGAACAATACTTAAGAAGGGAGTGGTAGGACATATTTAAAGTGATGAAAGGGAAAAACCTACAACCAAGATTACTCTACCCAGCAAAGATCTCATTCAGATTTGATGGAGAAATTAAAACCTTACAGACAAGCAAAAGTTAAGAGAGTTCATCACCACCAAACCAGCTTTACAACAAATGCAAAAGGAACTTCTCTAGGTAGGAAACACAAGAGAAGGAAAAGACTCACAATAACAAACCCAAAACAATTAAGAAAATGGTAATAGGAACATACATATCGATAATTACCTTAAATGTAAATGGATTAAATGTTCCAACCAAAAGACACAGACTGGCTGAATGGATACAAAAACAAGCCCCGTATATATGCTGTCTACAAAGACCCACTTCAGAGCTAAGGACACATACAGACTGAAAGTGAGGGGATGGAAAAAGATATTCCATGCAAATGGAAATCAAAAGAAAGCTGGAGTAGCAATTCTCATATCAGACAAAATAGACTTTAAAACAAAGACTATTACAAGAGACAAAGAGGAACACTACATAATGGTCAAGGGATCAATCCAAGAAGAAGATATAACAATTGTAAATATTTATGCACCCAACATAGGAGCACCTCAATACATAAGGCAAATACTAACAGCCATAAAAGGGGAAATCAACAGTAACACGATCATAGTAGGGGACTTTAACACCCCACTTTCACCAATGGACAGATCATCCTAAGTGCAAATAAATAAGGAAACACAAGCTTTAAAAGACACATTAGACCAGATAGACTTAATTGATATTTATAGAACATTCCATCTAAAAACAACAGAATACACTGTCTTCTCAAGTGCTCATGGAACATTCTCCAGGATAGATCACATCTTGGGTCACAAATCAAGCCTCGGTAAATTTAAGAAAATTGAAATCGTATCAAGTATCTTTTCCGACCACAACACTATGAGACTAGATATCAATTACAGGAGAAAAACTGTAAAAATACAAACACATGGAGGCTAAACAATATGCTACTAAATAACCAAGAGATCACTGAAGAAATCAAAGAGGACATCAAAAAATAACTAGAAACAAATGACAATGAAAACACGATGACCCAAAACCTATGGGATGCAGCAGAAGCAGTTCTAAGAGGGAAGTTTATAGCAATACAATCCTACCTCAAGAAACAAGAAAAATCTCAAACAACATAACCTTCCACCTAAAGCAATTAGAGAAAGAAGAACATAAAAAACCCAAAGTTAGCAGAAGGAAAGAAATCATAAACATCAGATCAGAAATAAATGAAAAAGAAATGAAGGAAACAATAACAAAGATCAGTAAGACTAAAAGTTGTTTCTTTGAGAAGATAAACAAAATTCATAAACCATTAACCAGACTCAACAGGAAAAAAAGGGAGAAGACTCAAATCAACAGAATTAGAAATGAAAAAGGAGAAGTAACAACTGACACTGCAGAAATACAAAGGATCATGAGAGACTACTACAAGCAACTATATGCCAACAAAATGGACAACCTGGAAGAAATGGACAAATTCTTAGAAAAGTACAAACTTCCAAGACTGAACCAGGAAGAAATAGAAAATAGGAACAAACCAATCACAAGCACTGAAATTGAAAGAGTGATTAAAAA
Organism: Eubalaena glacialis; assembly: GCF_028564815.1. Classification (NCBI taxonomy): domain Eukaryota; kingdom Metazoa; phylum Chordata; class Mammalia; order Artiodactyla; family Balaenidae; genus Eubalaena; species Eubalaena glacialis. The sequence goes on from NC_083719.1 coordinate 99,939,607, forward strand.
TCTTCCAACAAACAAAAGCCCAGGACCAGATGGCTTCACAGGTGAATTCTATCAAACATTTAGAGAAGAGTTAACACCTATCCTTCTCAAACTCTTCCAAAATATAGCAGAGGGAGGAATACACCCAAACTCATTCTACAAGGCCACCATCACCCTGATACCAGAACTAGACAAAGATGTCACAAAAAAACAAAACTACAGACCAGTATCACTGATGAATATAGATGCAAAAATCCTCAAGAGAATACTAGCAAACAGAATCCAACAGCACATTAAAAGGATCATACACCATGATCAAGTGGAGTTTATCCCAGGAATACAAGGATTCTTCAATATATACAAATCAATCAATGTGATACACCATATTAACAAACTGAAGGATAAAAACCATGTGATTATCTCAATAGATGCAGAAAAGGCTTTCGACAAAATTCAACACCGATTTATGATAAAAACTCTCCAGAAAGTGGGCATAGAGGGAACCTACCACAACATAATAAAGGTCATATATGACAAACCCAGAGACAACATCGTTCTCAATGGTGAAAAACTGAAAGCATTTCCTCTAAGACCAGGAACAAGACAAGGTTGCCCACTCTCACTGCTGTGATTCAACATAGTTTTGGAACTTTTAGCCACAGCAATCAGAGAAGAAAAAGAAATAAAAGCAATACAAATCAGAAAAGAAGTAAAACTGTCACTGTAAAGTAGCAGGATACAAAATTAATGCACAGAAATCTCTGGCATTCCTATACACTAATGATGAAAAATCTGAAAGAGAAATTAAGGAAACATTCCCATTTACCATTGCAACAAAAAGAATAAAATACCTAGGAATAAACCTTCCTATGGAGACAAAAGACCTGTATTCAGAAAACTATAAGACACTGATGAAAGTAATTAAAGATGATACAAACAAATGGAGAGATATACCATGTTCTTGGATTGGAAGAATCAACATTGTGAAAATGACTCTACTACCCAAAGCAATCTGTAGATTCTAAGCAATCCCTATCAAGCTACCAATGACATTTTTCACAGAACTAGAACACAAAATTTCACAATTTGTATGGAAACACAAAAGACCCCGAATAGCCAAAGCAATCTTGAGAAAGAAAAACGGAGATGGAGGAATCAGACTCCCTGACTCCAGACTATACTACAAAGCTACAGTCATCAAGACATTATGGTACTGGCACAAAAACAGAAATATAGATCAATGGAACAGGAGTGAAAGCCCAGAGATAAACCCACGCACATATGTCACCTTATCTTTGATAAAGGAGGCAAGAATATACAGTGGAGAAAAGACAGCCTCTTCAATAAGTGGTGCTGGGAAAACTGGACAGCTACATGTACAAGAATGAAATTAGAACACTCCCTAACACCATACACAAAAATAAACTCAAAATGGATTAAAGACCTAAGTGTAAGGCCAGACACTATAAAACTCTTAGAGGAAAACATAGGCAGAACACTCTATGTTGTAAATCACAGCAAGATCCTTTTTGACCCACCTCCTAGAGAAATGGAAATAAAAACAAAAACAAATGGGACCTAATGAAACTTAAAAGCTTTTGCACAGCAAAGGAAACCATAAACAAGACCAAAAGACAACCCTCAGAATGGGAGAAAATATTTGCAAATGAAGCAACTTACAATGGATTAATCTCCAAAATATACAAGCAGCTCACGCAGGTCAATATCACAAAAACAAACAACCCAATCCAAAAATGGGCAGAAGACCTAAATAGACATTTCTCCAAAGAAGTTATACAGATTGCCAACAAACACATGAAAGGATGCTCAACATCACTAATCATTAGAGAAATGCAAATCAAAACCACAATGAGGTATCACACCACACTGGTCAGATTGGCCATCATTAAAATATCTACAAGCAATAAATGCTGGAGAGGGTGTAGAGAAATGGGTACCCTCTTGCACTATTGATGGGAATGTAAATTGATACAGCCACTGTGGAGAACAGTGTGGAGGTTCCTTTCAAAACTAAAAATAGAACTACCATACGACCCAGCAATCCCACTACTGGGCATATACCCTGAGAAAACCGTAATTCAAAAAGAGTCGTGTACCACAGTGTTCTTTGCAGCACTATTTACAATAGCCAGGACATGGAAGCAACCTAAGTGTCCATCAACAGATGAATGGATAAGGAAGATGTGACACATATATACAATGGAATATTACTCAGCCATAAAAAGGAACGAAACCGAGTTATTTGTAGTGAGGTGGATGGACCTAGAGTCTGTCATACTGAGTGAAGTAAGTCAAAAAGAGAAAAATAAATATGTATGCTAACACATAATATGGAATCTAAAAAAAAAAAAAAAGGTTCTGATGAACCTAGGGACAGGACAGGAATAAAGACACAGCGGGTAGAGAATGGACTTGAGGACATGGTGCTGGGAAGTATATCTGTCTTCTTCCAGATCTCAGAGGGAAATTATTCAGTATTTTACCATTAAGTTTGATCTTTTCTCTGGGGTTTTTATAGATACTTATCAGACTGAGAAAATTCTCTTCTCTGTCTCTCTCTCTCTCTGTTTTTGTTTTTTTTTTGTTGTTTTTTTCTAAGTTTTTTTTCCCTAAGTAATCATTAAAGAGTGTTACATTTTTCTAAGTTCATTTTCTGCACTTATTGAGATATTTTCCTCCCCTCATATTAACATTTGTCTATTATGTCTTCATTTATTCTTTTACATTTAGGTTTCTCAATCATAGTGCTTTAACATGTTTCTTTCAAACAACATACAAAGACTTTTTTGGTATAATACATGAATTTTTGTTTTACCATTGAATTAATTTATATTTATTGATGCGACATATATTAGTTTGTGATTCTGTTATGTTGTCTGCTCTGTTTTGAATGCTTCTGTTTTCAATATTTTGTTATTTTTGTTTTATTTCCCTCATATCTTTGTTTATAGTTTTGATTTGTGTGTTTGTGTGTGTGAGCACTTGCACGCATATATGTGTCTGTGTGTGCCTGTTTTCCCTCAGCTAATTTAGAAAGTTTATAATGGGTTTTTTAAGATTAGCTATTATATCAAAGACATTTAGTAGTATACATAATATTCTGAGTTAAGATCCTTTGTTTTTCAATGCCAGCTACCACTTGACCACTGTATTGATTATTGTTTTCTTATCTTTAATTTTTCATAGTTTCCTCTTATAATTTGATGAAATAGATTAAAAGCATTACTTCTTGATTTATTTATATATTTAATGCCTATTGGTTTTCCTTAAGGAAAGTTTAAAAAATGAATGCACCTAAACTCTTTCCATCTATATTAGTTTCCTATCGCTGCTTTAATAAATTACCACAAACTTAGCAGTTTAAAACACTGCAAATTTTTCTTATAATTCTGGATTCTAGAAATCCAAAGTCAGTCTCACTGAGCTAAAGTCAAGATGTCAGCAGGGCTGGTTCCTCCTGGGATCTAAGAGAGATTCCATTTCCTTGCCTTTTTCAGGTTCTAGAAGCTGTCCACATTCCTTCACTCATGACCCCCTTCCATCCAGCAATTGTATCACTCCAAATTTGCTTCCATCATTCCATCTCCTTCTTTGTCATTACCTTCCTCTTACAAGACCCTTGTGACTACATTGAACCTACCTGGATAATCCAGGAAAATCTCCCCATCTCAAGATCCTTAATTTGATCACATCTGTAAATCCCCCGTTCTACCTTTTGTCATGTAATATGACACATTGACAGGTTCCTACATCTTTGGAGGGGAGAGTCATTATTCTAGGTACCATGCCATCTTTCCTTTTTTTTTTTTCCCTTAATGTTTTCTTTTCAAGTATTTTTATATGGTTTATTTTCAAACATTTACCTCTGTTGGGGGAAGTCATCGAGAGAACATGACTGCTGATTTACCTGGGCAATCAGTGGCTCCTCTCTCCCTCCCTGGTCCTTGGAATTTACATTCTGCTCAACATTTCCACAGTGGGAGCCATTTTCAAGGTCGCAGCTCTCAGAGAGCAATGTGTTGTTGAGACCATCTGGACAGTAAACATGACTAAACCCAGTTAAGGCCTCGACACAAACTTTTAACATTCTGGCAGGCAGATGCGGAGATCTACTTGTTTCACAGCTGCCCAAGACAAACCTCATATGGAAATTCCCTTGCTTATTAAAGCAGCCACCTACAAATTCAAAGTGGTCTGCCTATTTTTTTGGTCTCTCCTTGCGCTCCATGCATGGAAGCTAGTTTCAGATTTCACCCAGGAAACTCATGAGGTTGGGAACTAACAACCTCTTGTAATCCTATTTTTCCAGTTGTTCCATCTTACATTTTATGTAAATTCAGTGTGTTTTTTAATGTCTTAATTAGTAAAATTCAACTTGAGAAGTTTATGTTTGTTTTCTCCAAGAAGGTCTCACTAGTGCTATATTTTCTTGGTGATTTTTTTGTGTTTGAGGATGCAGGCTATAGCTTTTATTATGAATGTCAATGTGGTTGGTACAATACTGTTGGGTCAAATTTTCTTCAAAATTTCAGAGTTATTGATCTAATGTATTCTGCATTTGAATTAGTGGAGAAGTCTGAAGATACCCTGCTCTTTTTCCAATTGTAAGTGACTTTGCAAAATTTCTTCATCCTTGAATTTCAATTACTTAATCAAGATATATTTCATTATTGATAGTTTTATATCAAATTTTTCTCCTAGAAAATGTTATGTGCTTTCATCTTAATTTCCAATTCTTCCTGTATTTCAGGAAAGTTTTCCTCTCTCTCTGAAAACATGTACATTTTATTAATGAATTTGCTCCTACAGGGAAACCAGTTATCCTTGGGTTGATCATCTTTGCCTTCCACACCCATAGTCTTTTCATTATTTGCTTTAATCACTGTTTTATCCTTTGCCTTTATTCTGAATATATTTTTTCCTGTTTGTCAGACATTTTCACCTGTCTGTTCTCCTTTCTGCATTTAATATATGTACTAATTCAGTAATAGTGTAATATTGGCCCTATATTTGTCTACTCCCTCTTCAATCTCCCTTTTCATGTCTTCTCTTGTTTTATTATTTTATCTCTTAGGTGTTGATTTATTAGAACTATGTTTTCTATTAGAAATTTTAATGTAAATTATCCATTCATTTTCTTCTGAAATAGAGCTTCTGTTACTTTTCACCTCAAAGCTGCAGCAAGCCTCTGTGTGTGTTCTATGTATATTTGAGAGATGGCGTTTGGAAATAGGGGTGGAATTGGAATCAGCGGGGACTAGGCATAAACCTAATCAGAAAAACTAAACTGTACCTTGTTTATCACTGTCTTATACCCTAGTTCACTTTGCAGAAGATGTATCATAATCCATGCCAGAATTTCTTCAGGCTTCAAATAGCACCTGTGAATTTGGTGCAAATTCTAAAACTCTCTGCATTTATCAAAAAGCAGCTGCCTAAGCAGTTTTTAACCCTATTTGATCCTGGATTCCTCCAAAGTCTTTTTCTAACCCTCTACAAGCATAATAGGATGTGATTCACAATTTGATTTTAGGCCCCTGTGTTGAGTTTAGAGTGGATTGAAGATATTTTCACAGGTTCTTCTACTTTATACCATCCCAGAAATCTCTTTTCTCTTTTCTTGTGTTTAACTAAATTCTTGTTTATCCTTGGGATCTTACCTCTGGGTGTCTGAAATGTTTCTGCTTTTTCTCTCTGCTTTTCTCCCAGCAGGAGAACCAAAACCATAATGGTCAACCATGTTTCCTTTTCCTGAGGCTTTTGGTCCTCTTTGAGCTGCCTCCATGTGTTCTCATTATGCTCTTTCCAACCATAGATTTTTAGTACAATTTTTTCAGGATGTTGTGAAATCACCTCTTTCTTCCTGTACTTTTCATTGGGCTTTTGGGAATAACATAGAGCTAAACCAAGTCATGCCTTGTAGAATATTTTTAAAAGCCTTCTCTTTCTCTGACTACCAGCTCTTGTTTTGATGACCTCTGTTATATTTGTGGAAGTTTGTTGTTTGTTGGTTGGTAGGTTTCATTTTCTCTTTAGCCTATTTGCACCCATATTTTTAGGTTTGGAGGCAGTGAAATTTTAAGATTTAATATAATTCTATTATCTTTGGAAGTTTGTATTTAGATTCGTTAAGTCTTTTCTAAAAGTAATTTTTCTTCTATTCAATTATATTACTTTTTAATTGTTTTGGATCATTTCCATTAGTGTTCGGAATGGAAATATGTTGGTGAATGTGATTTCCATGGCACAGGCAACCCTAACTATGACTGACTTTGGCATGAAGTTAATGTTATTGAGGCAAACAAGATCTGCTTCCAAGCCCTGGCCCTGTTCTACTTAAGCATGATTTGAACCTGGGAAAACAACTCTCCTCTGAAGTTATAATTGATTTTTTGAATTGTACCCTCCAGTCTCTGAGGAAAATAAGAAATTTGGAGCTACAATGGGAATTCATATCCACTGTTTGGTGAAGCATATCTTAATAGGATTTCTTTAACCAAGTGAGCTAAATCTAGAACCTTAGAGTTTGGTTGACTATTTTTCCTTAACTTCTTAGGATTTACCTTTGACTAATTTCTTTCAGATGAAATACTGGATTAAGGGTTTGCAACCATCATTGTGCATTAGAATCACCTGGGAAGTTTAAAGAACAATAGCTGCCCAGGTTCTAGTGCTAGAAATTTTGTCTAAATTTATCTGGGGCTGGACTCTGATAGTGGTGTTTTTAAAAAGCTCCTAGAGGCGTTGAAAGTGTAGCCAGAGTTGAGAGCCATTGTAACAGAAAATGAGTCAGGAGGAAGATCCATCTTCAGGAGTGATAGTAAGGGAATACTGGCTTAACACTACTACAATTCAGGATAAATGAAAGTAGATTGTTTCCCCTTCACCTGGAGCCCAAGAGAAATTATTTTAATTTAAATTATTGTGCAACATCATTATTGAAAAAGAACACTTTTCTTCTGGGGAATAAAAACAAGCTTTCCTTTGAAATTTGGATGAAAATACTAAAATCTTATTTTTACAGTCAGGTCTATTTGAGGTAAATTACTCTGAGTTGCCAAAAAATTAATTTCTTCATTGACTATTGAAGAGAAAGCTTGATTTCAGGCTTACTTGAAACTTGCTATCATTAGGAGAAAAAGAAGTTAAATGTATATTGAAAAATCCAATTTTTTTCAAAAAGGAAACCAAACAACCTATAGATTTTTCCTCAGAGACTGGTCATATGTGTGGGGCTAGGGAGATGTCTGTAGTTTACATTTACCTGTTAACCTACTGTGCTACTAGAAGATCTTAGTCATTCTCTGTATATTCAAGTTTTTTTTTAAAAATTAATTTCATCAGTAAATTAAGCATTCCAACTTTTTCTCTGCTAAGAATCAGTGCCATTTATCAGGGTAGAGTAAATAATGCAGGCTGAATTTTTAGCCAGGTTCTATCTCATGTGGATAGCTTCATCTTTTAGAAAATGATTCCAGTCTTGGTAGACCAGATCATATCAGTGATTCTCAAAATGTTGTAAGACTGTCAGAGGGAGCTGTCCTGTTGTAAAAGAACAGCATCACATGTTAAGAAAACTAACCTAGTGGCCACCTTTTAAGCCACAATGGATGTCTGCAGATACACAATCTGATATTAAGTTGTTAGGTATGACTTAGCCAAGAAATACATCAAATTGTACATATAGAATCAGGTGCTTCTTGGAACCTAGGAATTTACAAAAAGGAAAGAAGGAAGAAAGGAAGGGAGGAAGGAAAGAATGAAAGAAAGAAAAAAAGAGAAAGAAAGAAATCATTTAGATTATCAAACATTTCCTAAAGTGTTATTTGTAATTCATGTTGTTCCATGGATGATTCGGTTTACAAAAATATAACTATCATAGGTATATTTACTTTCAATAGATGAAAAAAATTACATTTGGTGCAATCTATTCCCCACATTTAAAAAATTATGCTTTTTAAGAATCATACAAAGTTAATTGATTTATCATCAATTGCCATCATGTACTTTCTACTTATCATCAATAATTCAGAAATGTAAATGATCCCCACACTGTCAAATCTCTATGTGAGATACCATTGGTAAATATATTATTGAATGATTACACTTTTAGGATAGATGGAATTATCAAGTACCAATCAATAATATTTGCCTTATGAGAGCAATATATTGAAATAGGAAAAAAGGTTTCTTCAGCATATTTTTAATCAATCAGGTAAGTTTCACAATATGTTTAGACTGGAATGAAGCTGACACTTTCAAAACAGCCAAGATTGAATAATATTAACCTCCTTGAGCCAAATACTGGTGATTCTCGCCAAGGAAGATATTTGTCTTAGTTTTGGAGAACGAATGCTGAACTATCACATGTTTCTCTTAAGGCATTTTTCCTTCCATGTAAAATTCATTCTTTAGTGCATTCATTCATTCTCCCTACGTTTTATATGTGTCTAGTATATGCCAGAGACAGTAGCAGTGATCTAACAATGTATATGTCAACGTGGAGAATATGGAATCGTGAGAGAAATAGGCCTTAAGCAAATATTTCATCTAAAACGTTAATAATGCTATGAGAGGAGAATACAAGTTCTTATGAAACATTTGGAAGATATTATCTAAGATAGAAGTTTGGGAAAACTTATATGAGGAAATGATATTTGAGCTCAGATCTGAGATTAAAAGTCGTTCATTTAGTAAGAAAATGTCAGACAGATAAATGAAATGTGATTAAATCCTTGATGTAGAAGATAACATGCACAGGTACTTAAAGGAACTGAAAGAAGGCTTATGTGTATGGTGGGCCAAGAGCAAGGGAAAGAAGTACTAGAGACTATGTAGCAATCTAGAAATGCCAGAATTAAAATTTACTTTTATTTAAGGGAAGTGAGAGAAATGGAATGAGAGAATGATGTTTTGTTGTCAACATTGCTTAAATTGAATTTTATAATTTTACAGCTTAAATAATTTTTATTTACCCCTATTAAAAAAAAAAAAAGTCTAGTATTTCTGTTGTGTATGCCAGTACCAAGTGGCAACAGTGTGCTAAAGACTTAGCCACAGAGGGCAAATAGTCAGATTTAACTATGGATATATTTAGAACACGTTTCCTCTTTAAAAACATTATACAATACATATGTCTATGCATTAGAGCTAAATCAATGTTTTCTGTTTCATAGAAAACAGAAAAATTCTTAAGGATTTAAATTTGAAGATTTCACATGATATCTTTTATATAATTGTCATAAACACAGTCTAATTTACCTTTAAAACATACATTGATTTAAATATTATTTGAGTAATCTTGCTTCTAGTCATTTGAAGACAAATGTTTTAGAAGTTTGTATTGGCTGTCTGTTTAGTTGTCAAAATCTCTCCCTGTAATCCCTCATCATAGCACTAAAACTGAAAACATCTCCTATTGATATGTATCTTATGTAATTTATAGTCTCCAGGATAAACAATTAATTTTTCAACCAATTATTGAAATTTCTGAAGAAAAACTAATGTTTAGAAATTAAAATATTGTAGTCCTCAGTGTAAGGTTTAGGAAACAAAATCCTAAGTTGTTTTTTTTTTTATTTGTAATAGTATTTTACTGTAAAGTTCATTGAATGGTGTACTCTCCTGCTGAAGGTAATTTGGGGGTTAGGTCTTATAAGTACACATGAAGAACTGATGCACATATATTCACTAGGCACTTTCTTTTGGTCCAGTATGATGTTAGGTGTTAGAAAAGAAGCGTATCATTATTCCTGCCCTCAATTAACTTGCAATCTAAGTAGGAAAGTACACTCACATATTTTTAGGATTAGAGATAATTAAAGGCTAACTGAAATGGAGATATGAAAACAGTGGGTTGGTCTAGATGAGAGCAAGATGTGTTTATTAGGAAATATTCATGGATTTTTTATACTTGAGATAGGACTAGAGAGTTGGGTAGGACTTGGCCAGCAGTGAGAAAGGGCAAGAACACACCAGAAATGTGATTGAAGTCTCAGGGTACAGAGTTGAGAATCAGAAAGGAGCTTGTGGGGCTTGGGGAGGGAAGCAGTGAAAACACTGCCCTGACTAAAGGAAGATGTATATTGAAAGTAACAGATAATAAGCTTGACTAAGGGAAGGGTCAGATTATAAGAATTGGCGATGCTACTAGCAGACTTGCAGAGTGTGGTGTTATGCAAATTAGAGATTTTTGGACAAGGCTGACAGGAAAGTGGGATAGGAGGAGTGTCAGTTTGAAAAATGAAGTTATGAAGTCAGTGTTACATTTCCAGAGCTAAGGAGTGTGTATGTATGTATATGTATACGTGTATATATATATATAAATATGGTAGCCCATTATATACTTGCAGTAGCTGAGTGACATACAGCTGAGCATTGAGAGGCAGAATTTTGTAGCATTTATGAATTTAAGATCTAAAATTAAACCACCTGTGTTTAAATTCTGGCTCTGACACATACTAGCTGTGTGATAACAGGCACACAAACTCTGTGTTTCCTGTTGTGAGCATTAATGAGTTATTATGAGTCAACAGTTAACAATGCCTAGAACATAATAAAGGCTATATATATATATATATATAAAACCTATTAGTATTATTATTAAGCTAGCAACAGAGTCTTAAGTAAATAGGTATAAATATATTTAAGAAAGGAAAAAGCATATGTAATTGTACAAGCAAGAAAAAGTAACCGTCCAATGTAGTTTGAAATATTGTGGGTGTAAGAAATAACATGATTTGGCAACCAAATTTTGCTCCAAATTAGTAAGTAACATAGACAAATGACTTTTGTTATCCACTTCACCTACAAAAGATGTGGAACCAGTTTCTAAGTTTTCTTCCAGTTTTGACTTCTGTGCTTTGTTGCTGCTGAGAACTTATAAGAAAGTGCTTATTTCCTAGGCTTAAAAAATTCCATTCTTAGAATACTGAGAAAACAACTCAGTAACAGATTTTGTGGAATGGGCAAGATTTTGGAAGCTTTATGATGCACAAATGTTATAATCTAAATGGAAGATAGAATCCACAAACTCATCATCAGTATGCTTGTTGTCACTTGCATCAAAGATCTAGGAAATATTAAATTGATGATTTATAGAAACAAAAAAAGTAGTAGAGGAAGCAGTGATCACTAGAGCCTAGAAACAATTCTCTAAAACTCATGTCCATTTTAGCTCCTTTCTTTGGCACTATCAGGGAAATACAGATTCAAGGCTTTTTACAGAGTTTCCCCAATTCCCCAGACAAGGTAGAGAGACATGCATTGGATATATGAACTTCTACGTGGATCAGTAACTGGTTGAAATTGTTTGAAATTGCTTTCAAACGTTTGCTGTGGAAGAGGGAGAATTATTGATTGAAGAGCTTTGTGAGGTAGAATTCAAAGTGAAAGATGAAAGCTGTAAATAAAGAACATTCTGTTGAATTTAAGAAAAACACATATAACAGAGCTGTCTAAGCATGAAATAGGCTACCTTGGGAGGTCATGGGTTCCCACTGCTGACTGTTTTTAAACAGAATAGATAGCCCTGTATCAAGAAATCATGGAGAGTGTGGCATGAATGTTTGTTTTTTCCTGCCCTCCCTATGTTTCCCCGTATATTTGCGCAGCAATGAATTTTGCTTAGAGGAACTAACCTACCTTCATTGGGTAAGGTCTAAGAGGGGCTATGGTAAGAGGGGCTGTTGATAGAATGTCCTTCCTCTCCTGGCCAAGTTAGCAACTTGATACAAGTTAGTCAAGAGTCTCTGCAGAATCTGAGCTGCAGAAGGTGGGAGCTTATTCCTCTCTTGAGATGGACGCAATAGAAACTGTCCATTAGTTCCCCCAGCTGGGTATTCAGAGTTGCTCTAATGTCTGTACTTCTCCGGATATGGCTTTTCAGTGTTTATTCTAAGAGATACTTCACACTTCTCTAATCAGTTCATAATATTTCAAAACTATCCAGATTTTCTGTCTGTTGTCTTATAGCAAGGAATCCTAATTAATACACAGGTGTCAAGCTGCACATTAGTGATTGAACTGAATCACTGTTCAAATATCTTTAAGTCCAGACCGCCTGAGATTTTCTGATTTAGAAAAATCTTTACCTCTTTTAATAGAAGATAAATAATAGAGAAATTGAGAAACGAGAAAAAATTTGGCAGGTTGAAAAATCCCAGCTACATTTTCTTCTGAATGTGAAATTGTGTGGAATTAGCCATAATTTACCTGTTGTACAGGCTTTTGAAATTTTGATTTATCTGAAGCTTTCTCTTTGGTTCCGATGTCCTGCAGTTGTTCTGGGCTGGATCTGTGACACCCTGATCTGTAGAAATGATCGAAGGACCTAACAGAGTAATTTCATGAAATCTGACATTATCAATGTCAGCTTCAACAAACGAGCAGTCACATTTAAACTGCAGGCCAGCGGAGGACTTCCCTGGTGGTCCAGTGGTTAAGAATCCATCTTGCAGTGCAGGGACGCCGGTTCGATCCCTGGTCGGGAAACTAAGATCCCACATGCCACGGGGTAACTGAGCCTTTGCGCCACAACAGAGAAGCCGGTGCACCACAACGAAGCGAAGAGCCCGGGCGCCACAACTAAGAACCGACACAGCCCAAAACATAAATAAATAAATATTTAAACAACAAAAACAACAACAACAACAACAACAAAAACTGCAGGCCGGGGGACCCTGTCAGTCAGGAAAATAAGTGGAATTTACTGCTTTGAGGAGACTGAATTGATTCCCTGGGCCAAATAGTGACAAATTCCCTGAATTGGAGGCTCTCATCTCTCCTGCTGTCAGATCCATAAGATGTTATCTTCATGTATTTAAATATGCCATCTGGGTGATGATTATTGGACATATGCAAATGCAATGTACTGCAGATAAGAAATCTGAAACAATCCACTCTCGTTTGCCTCTTTTAGGGAATATGCCCTCAGTATCTTCTCTGTCTGTCCTCTACTTGGCTAAGCCACACTTACTCCCTTAAGAGAAATACTCCACTACAAACCATTGCTGGAAGTTTACATGCTCAGTTATACGACCTCCCTCATCTGTATCTCTCCTGTTGAGCTGAATTGTCTCGGCTTCTGCCAATTCTCTCCTCAATCTCTTCTCTGTTTTGGTGCTCTTTAGTGATAGATCTTTATCACTGTAATCATCTTTCTAATTTTTTCTGTTAATTGGACCAGTCAAGTTTTCTAATTCGGGGAAATTGTATATGTATGTATATGTGTATATATATATAAATATATTAAAATATTTATTTAAATATTCTATTAAACATAAAATATTCCATTTCCTCAGGAGTTTTCTTTATTTGCCACAGAATTCTATGTTTTATTCTCCTATTCTTGTAATCTCTCCTAAATCTTCAATTAATTTTCCTTTCTTATTCTAAATATGAACTGTTTTATTGTCTATCTTATAAACTTAAACTTCTAGATGTCTTTTTTGCCATTTAAAAAAAAGCAGTCTGGATTTAGACATTCTGTTTGTGTCATGTACAAGCAAACACACACATGGTTTTCCATTTTATTTTTTCCTTCATTCTTATTTAAGTTACTTATGGTTTATTTAGTTGCTTTTTTCCCCAGTTAGTATTTTATTCATTTATTATTTCTTCTTTGTAATTAAAGATTTTCATGGCCATAAATTTTTTGCTGAGTACAGATTTTACTGTGCTTTATTACTATTGTCATGGATTATTCTGATTTTCCGAGTCTGTACTTTTTATTCTAATTTCATAATTTTGTAAGCATATTTCTTACTTTCCTAAAAAGTTTATCTTTGTTGCAGTTTATTTCTAAATTCTTACTTTTAAATTTTCCACTTTTCAGAGAATATGAGATATACAATTTTCTATTTCAAATTTTATAAACTTCTTGTAAATTACAATGACATATTCTGTAAGTCTTTTATAGACGTAAGAGCAATGTACTTTTTCTATTTGAGATAGACTTCTCCCTCTTTCTTTCTTTCCACACCTTTGTTGTTCATATTAAACACTTCCTACATGCAATTTATTTTTCCTACTCTGTCCAATTCTGAAAGAGGTGTATTGAAGTCTCCCACACTGGGGCTTATCTTTTTATTCTCTTAATAGTGTCTTCAAAGAGCAGAAATTTTTAATATTTATTAAGTCCTATTCATCAGTCTCTTTTATGAATATGGTTTTGGTGTGTATCTAAGAATTCTTTGTTTAACCCAAGGCCACAAAAGTTTTATCCTATCCTTTCTTCTAGAATCTACAGTCCATTTTGAATTATTTCTGTACGTGATGCTTTGTATGAATTGAAGTTCCTTTTTCATTTTTTTGATATCCAAATGTTCCAACACTATTAATGGAAAAGTATATTGTCTGCACCTTCATGGAAAATCAGTTGTCCATGTGTGGGCCTATTTCTGCACTATTTTTTGTTGTTGTTGTTCCATTGATCGATTTCTCTGTCTTTTCTGATTACTGTAACTTTATAGTAAGTCTTGAAATAAGGTAGAGTTAGTCCTCCAACTTTGTACTTTTTTTCAAAGTTGTTTTGTATATTCTAGATCTGTATGAATTTTAGAAAAAGTCTTTAAGTTTCTCCACAAAAGCCTGTTTTGTTTTTGATTGAGATTGCATTGAATTTACAGGTCAATTTGGGCAGAATTGACTTCTAAACAACTTGAGTCTTCCATCTCATGAAAATGGTGTATTACTCTATTTATTTAGGTCCCTTAAAATTTTTCTCAGGAATATTTTACATTTTCAGTCTATAAATCCCGCACATATTTTGTAAGATTTCTACCTAAGCACTTACTTTTTTATGGGTGCCTTTGTAAATGGATTCTTTGAATTTTCTACAAACTTTTGTGTCATCTTTAAATAGAGGCAAGTTTATGTCTTCCTTTCCAATCGGTATGTTTTTTATTACTTTTTACGGCAGTATCTAGGCCTTCCAATATAATGTTGAATAGAAGCAGTTAAAAAAGACCATTAAGTATGATGTTAGCTGTAGATTTTTGTTTGTCCTTTTTGTTTGTTTGTTCATGTTGATTATTAGGTTAAGAAAGACTTTCTATTTCTACTTTGTTGAGATTTTTAAATATCATAAACAGATGTTTAATTTTGTCAAGTACTTTCCTGCATCTATTGAGATATTCATATAGCTTTTCTTATTTAGTATGTGAATATAGTAACTACTAATTGATTTTTGAATGTTGCTTTTGCCTTAGATTCCTGGGATGAACCTCAGTTGTTCATGATTTATTGTCATTATTACATAATGTTGGATATGGTTTGAGACTATTTTGTTGAGAATTTCTGTGTCTCTATTTGTAAGAGGCCTATAATCAAAGACATTTATTTGGTTTTATTAATTAAGGTAGAGCTGACTTCATTAAATGGGTTTAGAAGTGTTCCTATTTCTTCTTTTTTTTTTTTTTTGGCGATGATTGTGTTAAATTAGTATTATTTTTTTCCTTCAATGTTTGCTCTAATTCACCAGTGAAACCATCTGGGCCTGGAGTTCTCTTTGTAAACTTAGCCTTTGGCTACTGCTCCCCTCCCGCAGCCAATGCCATGGGTAAATCTCCTGCAGACCTTCCTTATCTTCCCTGGTGACTTTCCATAGGAAAAGCCTGTTGGAGGGTTAAAACTCCCTATGTCTGCAGCCCCAGGGACTTCATACTCTCATACCAGCCCACGTTCAGTTTTCAGCAACTTGTTAAAAAATATTAGCTCTATCTCTTTACTGGCTCATGTGCTATTTGGCAGTATAGGCAAGGCCCTGTTTCTTCCTGCAGGTACCCATCTCCCTCTAGATTTCAGGATAGTTAAATGGTCTGTGGTTTCAATTCTCTGACGATTTAAAGACAAGAATTTCATTTTCAGCTTGTCAGTTTTTCTTTTGTGATGGGAGCCATGTTCTTCCAGCTCTTAAATGAGATTTTTTGACATCTCTGAGCTGAAACTGGAAACCCAATACTATGAATTGTTGATTTTACTTAATTGAGAAGTCATCAGAACATCAAAATATTTTTTGAATCACATAACTACAAAATATATTTTATTTGGAGCAAGTATCTGTTAGTACAAAATATTTTTAGAGGCATTATTTATTTTCTGAACTAAGAAACTCATATCTATATTTATGTTCGCTTAATTCAAACTTCAAAATTGCATAGTGGCTAATCAATGGATACTTATATGTATACTTTATACCTAAATACAGAAAATTAAGGTGTTACAGGGTTAATTAGAGAATTCAAATGAAGAAAAGCACAAAATTTAACTTGAAATTAAATAAACTAGGACAAAATTTTTATATTAGGAGATTGAATAATCTGGCTGTGTCACACAAATTATTTTCCAACTGTGCATGGGGAAAATTGTTGATGTTACTTAAGCTTTAAAATATTTGTTATTCAGTAGCTCTAGAATATTATAGAAAAGCCAAATGCAAGTCTTTTTAATTTTTTGTTTTTGGATCGTTGATTGTTATTTATAATAAGGTACTCTCATACTTTTTTTTTTTTGTCTGACGTTTGAAGCAATGGAAATATAGAAGGCATAGATTTCTTATGCAATGGCAGAGTTATTTATGTTCTTATTCTGAATAGTTTGAAGATATAACATTTTGCTATTAATGTTCAAATCACGCTGTAATCTTAACTTTTTTATATTAAAAGAAAACTGTTTTCAATCAGTTCTGACCCAAGATTTGCACTAGAACTTGAAATACTACAGGTAATATGTAGAAAATTAAGGAAACAATGAAACTACTTAGGAATTTATAGTCAGTATAATCAAGTGTTTACTTTAGATTGTCAACCTATGTGCTAAAATTCTCATTAAAAATTTCCTATCTTTGCATTGAAAGCTGATAAGCATACCACTAATTTCATCTATAATACAAAATAATACCAAAGAACATATTTATGTTTTTAAGTTATGAAATTTGTGTTCAGATAGTAAGAATATGTAAAAGGAGTTCTGTATGGTATCACCAAAAAGTGTTTACAGAAAGGAAGTTCCATATGCAGTATTTCTCTTCTGAATATTCTTTGTTGTTGGAAAGAAATAGTGGAAAAGTATCAGAGAGCATTTTTATGCTGAAATTTTCCAAGATTAAATTTCAAATCAAATTTTCTCCTGTATATAGAGTTATTTTTGAGAAAAGATCACTGAGAAATTTTCCTACCTAACCACTTCCCCCTAACCCATATTATAATGAACATGTTTGAATCCAGACAAAATGCACCTGAATCAATATGGTTTATAGTCTGAGTCTTTTTAAAATTCATTTTGTTTTAAAAGATCTGGTAGCTTTATACAGCAAATCATTCAGCAGCATGGTTTCATTTAGATAAATAATTTTGTGGGAATTTGAAACAAATTAACTGTTAACTAAGTGGTAAAAGAGCTTCTTAGAAAAATACATCCAGCATCAACCATTTGATTTTTAAAAAAACTTAATAAAGATAAATAAGATAAATTATTGACTCACTGTGATATACTATAAACCTAGTTACAAACTCTGTAGGATTCAAGGCTACCCATACTTTAAACTTCTTACCATATTTGATGGCACTTTGTTTATTTTAATTTTGCAGTTTAAAATTCCTTTTAGGAATCCCCTGGTGGTCCAGTGGTTAGGACTCCGTGCTCTCATTGCCAAGGGCCCCGGTTCAATCCCTGGTCAGGGAAATAATAAAAATCGCACAAGCCGAGTGGGGCAGCCAAAAAAATTTTTTTCCTTTCCATACTGGTATATTTTCAGAAGACTTGCCTCTCAGAATCCATAACAGCAAGAAAATAAGGTAAAACATTCTTGATTTGAAATACCCCAAATATGAACATACCCTCTTTCTCTCTGTCCTCATCAGTTTGTGACAGCATTAAAAAAAAAAAAGAAGGATCAAGTGAACAATCACACGGAATTATAATCTCATTTAGCCGTCAGGACATCCTCTTTTTAGGGGCTGGTGGGTGGAAATGCTTTAGTATCCTACATTAATATAGACTAAACAAGTGAGTATTTATTTATTTACTTATTCATTCATTGAGTATACTTGTGTAATAATCATTTACATTTGCTTCCTCAGAATTTTATGGTGTTTAACTCTAGTTATCTCTTTATTTAGGTGGCTCAAGGATTTCTCCTTTACCTTTAAAATTGTTCAATATTAGATTAGGAAGGACTGAATTTTCCTGAAGAAGCTTAGAATATTTTAATGGATTTAGAGAAATTAATGCTAATTTTTTAAGACTGTTCTGATTATCACAATCATATATCATTTAGGATTTTGTTATTATATGAAGATGTTAGAGAAACTCAATTCCAGCTTGGGAGTGTATCATTTTTTAAGAATAATGGCTTACTCTGGGAAAATATTAGACAAGATAAGACCCATGTGATATAAATTAAAAATATATTCCAGTATAGACGCTGAAAGCCATGATAGAATACAGGTGCATAGATAACAGTGGAAATAATGTGAGAGTGATCAAAGAATGGAAATAAGAGAATAAGAGAAAAATCTCGCTTCATTACCTGTGTTTTCTTTTTGATTGAAATGTTAGGAAGGACAGTAAAGTTATACATTTGTGCATTAGAAATATTTTCCCATCTTACACTATCTTTGCTCTGACTAGACTTGCTTTTTGCTTAGATCAAACTAACTTAGTGAGATTCAGAACAAAAAACTAAAATTTCCTATAAAAATTTCTTTTGGGAAGTGATAGCAGTTTATGAGATGAACATTTAGCAATTTCTACATTTCTAGATTATGTTACAGGTAGGATGGAACTGAGTCAGCTGTCCAAAGTCATGAATATGTGGTTTCTGTTATATCTAGTTCAGAAGTTTGAAGAACAGTATTTGGTTACAAACTTCTGCTTATTTGTGGTTTTTATGGATCAGCTCAGTTCAGGTAGCAAAAATGCTCATTACACAAATACTGAGTTCAGCTCACAGTATTCGGTGGAAGCAGCAGGTAGAAAACAACGGAAAAGGGAAGGAAGGATTCTCTAATGGGTAATTATATATTTTCTCAGAGAGAGAACTGGCAAAATGCTGCTTAAAAAAAAAAAAATCATATTGCAAAGTAAGATTTTTTGTCTCTTTCATTCAGAGAATGTTATAAAGATAAATGGAGATAAGATTGTGGCGAATGAAGGATGAAATGCTAAGGACCTTTTTCTTTTCCCACAAGAAAACAAGAAAACGTTAATGGTTTTCAGATGAGTGATGTGATAAAAGAGCATTTGTTAAGAGATTTGTAAGAGGTCAGTCTGGTGTGCGGGGTGGACTTGGAAGTGGTTAAACTCAAGAGGTTCTAGAAAAAAGTCAAATGAATCAAATGCTTTAAAAGAAGTCCAGGAGCATAGAAAATAAGAAATGACCTTTGAATCTGACAATTAATCAGTCACTTACCTGTGAAAGTATAATTTCAGTACAGTAATATAGTTGGAAAAAGGCCATAGGAGGTTAAAATTTCTCTTATATTCTGCAAGTAATATGTTAATATCAAATTAGGAGAAAGAACAGGTACATTACTGAGCCAAGAACAATAAGAAAATGGCCCTAGTTGTTGAGGCTTGCCAGAAGGGCATCAGCTTTGTTGGGATAAACTTAGAAATTTTTAATTAAATAATGGAGTCTTAGAAGTTTGACAAGATAAAGAGTGGTGTTATATCACTGTGATGATACATTGTTTTTAAATATAATATAAAAAATTACACTTGGAAATTTGGGTCAGAGTTCAGACTAGCATGATGTTGGTGATGATGATGGTGGTGATGATGAAGATCTAGGAAACATTTATGTGATGCTACTATATGCCAATCATTGTTCCAAATGTTTTCAGATGCATTACCTCACTTAATTCTCATAACTACAATATGAGATATTGCAAGAGAATCGGGTAAGAGAGGATGGTCATGTCTCAGGTCTAGGGCAAGTTCCTGGGACTGGTGCCAAGTGAGGATGCTTGGCTTTGCACAGGAAAGAATTCAAGAGTGAGCCATAGTAAAGTGAAAGTGAGTTTATTTAGAGAGATACACATTCCATAGGCAGAAAGTGGGTCCATCTCAGAAGGTGAGACTGACCCCAGGCTGTGCTTGCTGGTGACTAGTTTTTATGGGCTGGGTAATTTCATAGGCTAGCGAGTGGGAGGAATATTTTAACTATCTTGGAGAAGGGGTGGGAATTTCCAGGAATTGGGCTGCCGCCCACATTTTGGCCTTTTATGGTCGGCCTCAGAACTGTCATGACGCCTGTGGTTGTATCACTTAGCATATGCTAATGTATTGCAATGAGTATATAATGAGGCTCAAGGTCCACTGGAAGTTGAGTCTTCTGCCATCTTAGGCCTAATAGGTTCTAACCAGTTTTTGTTGTATCTTTAATGGCTGTGTCATTCTTTTAATGATTGTGTCCTGCCCCTTTCCCTCCTGTCTCAGAGGTATATATGATTATTATTCCCATTTAAGGAGAAAAGTTATTTAGTTACTTAATGATATGTACTCTGATATACCTTGAGGTTTACATTTATTAATCAGAATATTTTTAGAAATGATCTTATATTTCAGTCTTCCTGACATAAGTAAATCTTAAGCAAAAGGCAAAAGAGTTGTCTCTCTCAGCAGAGGAATACCAGATCTTTAATCTTATTTATTACTAACTCTATAACACTGGTGATAAAAAGACTAAGGGCAGGATCAAAATAGACAAGTCAAAACATCTTGCTTCAGTAATCAGAAGCCATGAGGTACAGAGTAGAACTATTTTAGATGGTAATGCTGTAGACAATTGAGAATAGAATAGCACAGAGAGTACATTTTGAAGATAAACTGTTGGATTGAAATCCTGGGTCTGGATATTCTTAGCTATGTTAATTTGGCAAGTTTCTGTATTTCTTTAACTCTTGGTTTTCTCATCTTCAAAATGAAGTTGTTGGGCTTGCTCTAGGCAAGGCAGATATAATATAAGGCAGATAGCATAGCATTTGTCTTCAATAAATATTAGTTACTGAATCTGTATTACTATTATTGTTTTTATATTAAAACAGGTAGAAAGAAACAAAAAGAGAGGCATTTAGTCTTCATGAAAATAGGCTATTGAGGCTACCTCTGTTTCTGTTGAACTAATTCCTGTTTTTTATTTCCTCTTACAATTTACAATTAACCCTTGTCAAGTAAAGCATTTTAAGTGTATGTCTCTTTCTTACAACTAGAAAAGCTGAAGGCAAGTTGTTAATACCAGAAATTAATTAGCCAGTTTTAGGTAAAATCAGTTGAATTTTAATTTGCTCACAGTTCATTACAATTAAAAAATATCTCAGATGGGGAAAGTTGGCCGTGGGCAAAAATTGGACCCATTAGCTCTTCTCTTTTGCTGTACAGAACAAGATAAATAATAGTGCTTGAAAATAAGAACTTAATCATTTTCATTATTTTGTTGGTTATCGTCATATGAATGATCATAAAAACTGCTTTGACATGAATATTTTTGAACTATAAGGTCATGATATTTCTCATTTAAGATTAAATAATAAAGTAATAATTATAGGATGATAACAGATAAATTGAGATCATAGGCTTGGAGAGTTGATGGTGTCTAACTAATGCAAATATAAGCCTCTTACAGTTGTGAGTTTGAGGAATTTTAATGAATCATATACATAAAACAAAAATGACATTTCTCATCTCTGGATTTAAATAGGAAAAAAAACTATGATATTCATATTTCTAATCATTCTATGAAGCTTTTGACAACTGCATTAGAGTAAAAATTTATCATTCACCTAAGATGTACTACATAAATAGAGGAGTAATTACATATAAACTTAGAATGTAAAAGTATGTTTTAATATAGCTACTTTGTTGGTAACTTTATTGTTAACTTCATTAGCATGTTACTCTAGTAGTTTTTTAAACTGTGGATATTTGTAGTTAAGTACTGAGCTCTTACTTGGAATCAAATTTGACACAAAAATAATGGAAATGGTTTCCGTTTATTAAGAAATGTGTTCAGCAGGAATTCCTGGTGGCCCAGTGGTTGGGACTCAGCGCTTTCATTGCCGAGGGCTGGGGTTGGATCCCTGGTTGGGGAACTAAGGTCCCATGGGCCACACTGCGTGACCAAAAAATAAAAAAAAAGAAATGTGTTAAGCAAATTTTTCTATATTCTCAAATTGTGGTATATTTATATGAGTATTGGTTTCATAATGAGTGAAAATAATAAAAGCAAATGTGAACCAAGGCTTACTATTACTAGACACTCTGTGCTACAGGCCTCATGTGCATTAGCTCTTTGATTTTATTATTTATCAGCTTTAATCTATCTCTTCAAGGAATTAAATTATTTTTATTCTGTTGTAGAGTGTGAAAAAATGATACAGAAAAATGGTAACTTTGTTTTTGCTTAGTCTAAAAATATATTTTTTTATAATGATGTAACTTTATTATATTATTTTTTAGCATATTTCCTTTCAAACATCCTTATTGATACAAACAGAAAATGCAGTGATTAAGAGTTGTCCATTGATTTTTATAGCATTATTCCTTAAAATTTCCTTTTTAACATATATTATAATTCATAGCACCCCAATAATTTTAGAGCTCCTTCACTGTCTTACCAAAACATTTATCTCATAAAGGATCTGTATCCAAAATATAAAAAGAACTCTTAAAACTCAATAATAAGAAAACAAAAAGTCTGAAAAAGACACATACTATATGATCCCAATTATATAACATTCTCAAAAATATAAAAATATAGATAGCATAAAAATATCAGTGTTTGATAGGCGTTCAGAGGGAAGGATGGAGGGTTGAATAGGTGAAACATAATGTGTTTTTTTTCCTTTTTAGATAACGTATCGTTATAGTCAATACATGACATGCATTTGTCAAAATCCGTAAAATTTTATAGCACACAAAGTGAACCTTAATATATGCAAATTCAAAAAATTATTTAAGAGATTGGGAATCCCAGGAAGAAATGCAGAATATGTGAGAACCTAACTGTATTACAAATGTGTGAAACAATCTTTCTTAAGGGGTTAGTTGTAAAAGGTGCTGACCAAGTAACTTTGGATATGAGTGGAGTCTCCAAGACTAAAGTCAAAAGGAACTGCACATACACACTGAATGCTAGTTAATAAAGCTGTTTCTCCCTGAAGTACAAGTTAATTCTGATGCTACTATACATGTATAATGGAATTGAACAGTTAATTAAATGAATGGTGGATGGTGGGAACCAGGTTTCTCAGTGTTGCAATGAATTTACAGATTAACAATGGGTGTAGGCCAGAATGATCCATGTGACAATGGATTTCAGTTGGAGACATCGATAAGAGCTCATATTTAGCTATTATACACACACATACACACACACACAGATGGTTATGTATAGGAATAATTATAGATATGTGTGTATGCAAATACACACATGTATTTCTTTGTGCTGTCATCCAAAGTAGCCTAAAAGCAATGACACTTCAGTAGTAATGAACACACACAGTGCCCAGATCTTGATTTTTAATAAAAGGAACCAGGGATCCTTGGAGAATGGCTGATTCTAAGACTGGGACCGGAAGTACACAACATGATCTTGGAGCATATTTTAGTACCAGGAAGTAAGGATGTGTTAAAACACACACACCACATTGATACAGATCTGTCAAAGGGACAGAAAGAACTCCAACTGCCAAAGGTAGAACAATTTGGGTCACAAAAAAGTAGTATTGAATTATAAATCAAAGTATAAAATAAACTTCCATGAGTCTATATTGATACAAATAAATGTTTAAATACGTAAGTGGAGGAGAAGAGGCTTATCTCCTATGCAGGATAATTCCAAATAATTGATGTAAATACTACGCCTTCAAGGAGGGGGAGCATAACTTACAACTTCTGAAGTGTAAGTAATGCACAGTGACTTCCTTCCCAAAGAGCAAGAAGATTTCTTTCTTTCTTTTTTTTTTTTTAATTGAAGTATAATTGATTTACAATGTTGTGTTAATTTCTGCTGTAGAGCAAAGTGATTCAGTTATACATATATATACATTCTTTTAAAAGTTCTTTTCCATTATGGTTTGTCACAGGATATTCAGTATAGTTCCTTGTGCTATACAGTAAGACCTTGTTGTTTACGCATTCTATATATAATAATTTACATCTAATTCTAAACTCTCAATCCATTCAATCCATTCTTCTCCCACCCCCACCCCCTCTTTGCAACTACAAGTCTGTTCTCTATGTCTGTGAGTCCTTTTTTGTTTTGTAGATAAGTTCATTTGTGTTTATGATTCCACATATCAGTGATATCATATGGTATTTGTCTTTTGCTTTCTGACTTCTCTTAGTATGATAATCTTTAGTTCCATTCATGTTGCTGCAAATGGCATTATTTTGTTCTTTTTTATGGCTAAGAAGTATTCCATTGTATATATATACCACATCTTTATGCATTCATCTGTCGTTGGACATTTAGGTTGTTTCCATGTCTTGGCTATTGTAAATAGTGCTGCAATGAACACTGGGGTGCATGCATCTTTTTGAATTGTAGTTTTGTCCAGATATATGCCCAGGAGTGGGATTGCTGCATCATATGGCAACTCTATTTTTAGTTTTTTAAGGAACCTCCATACTGTTCTCCATAGTGGTTGTACCAATTTACATTCCCACCAACAGTGTAGGAGGGTTCCTTTTTCTTCACACTCTCTCCAGCATTTGTTATTTGTAGACTTTTTAAAGACGGCTGTTCTAACTGGTGTGAGGTGGTACCGCATTATAGTTTTGATTTGCATTTCTCTAATAATTAATGATGTTGAGCATCTTTTCATGTGCCTGTTGGCCATCTGTATGTCTTCTTTGCAGAAATGTCTATTTAGGTCTTCTGCCCATTTTTCAATTGGGTTGTTTGTTTTTTTGCTGAGGAAGATTTCATCCTAATGTAAAGGGGGTAAAAAAGTGACATTACAATGGAGACATCTGAGAAGACAGCTTCAGCCAGGTGATTAAGTCAACATCAACACTGATACATCATGTGGATAGTATGTAAAACTCATGTTGCTATGATGTGATGAAAATGGCACTTTACTTCTGTGGTCTTTCTCCCAAAAGTCCATAACCACAGTCTAGTCATGTGAAAAATACCAGACAAATGCAAATAGTGGAGTATCCTATAAAATATCTATTATTTCCCAAAACTGTCAAGGTCATCCAAAAATAAGGAAAGTCTGAAACTGTCACAGCCAAAAGCAGCCTAAGGAGACATAATGACTAGATGTAATTATGTGGGATCCTGGAACAGAAAAGGGACATTATGTAAAACTATGGAAACCTGAATAAAGTATGGTACAATAATATGCTAGGACTACTGTAACAAAGTACCAAAAACTGGGTGGCTTAAATAACAAAAACTTATTTTCTCACAGTTCTGGAGGCTAGAAGTCTAAGATCAGAGTGCTGGCTGGCTTGATTCCTTTTGTGGGCTGTGAGAGAAAATCTGTTCCATGACTCTCTTAGCTTCTAGTGGTTTGCTGGCAATCCTTAGTGTTCCTTGGCTTAAAGAAGCATCAACACAATCTCTGCCTCCATCTTCACGTTTTTTCCTTGTATACATGTCTGTCTCCAAATTTCCCCTTTTAATAAGGACACTGGTCATATATAAAATTAGTTTTAACTTGATTGTTAAATGTTTGGAGAGAGAGAGAGACCAAAAAGAAGAAAGAAAGAAAGCAACAACAAAAACCCCAACAATACCCTGGTTTCCAAGGATTTATCTAATACCCAATTTAATTTAGAGATATGGTGATATATTGAAATTCCAAGTGTTCAAATTTCTTCCACATGTTCAATATAATTTTTGCATTTTCCTTATGGCGTGGCTGTGTAAACAGAATATGCATATAGTGCTGAACATTTCACCAGTATGGTAGACTGTACATCACCCCTCTGATGAATGGGGTCCCTTAGTAAGGAAAAGTTCAGAGGCATCATTTCCATGACTAGTGGTTTAGTAATATAACAGAAGAAGAAAATTTAAGCAAAATGTTTTATGCTTTTTCTTTAGATGAAAAATATATACCCTCATGTGTTCCTTTCCTGGGGCCAGGACAAATTACTGCCTAATTTTGAAACTACTTTCTAGAACAAAATGTAATTATTCCTCCTGGGGTTACAGGTAATAAAGGCTTTACTGTATCGCATCTACTTTCCAGAGAAATGTAAGCAGGATTTAGTGTGTACAAATTCTTGCTAATTGAAAATGCCTATCATGT
The DNA here is from genome assembly GCF_028564815.1 of Eubalaena glacialis. Lineage (NCBI taxonomy): Eukaryota > Metazoa > Chordata > Mammalia > Artiodactyla > Balaenidae > Eubalaena > Eubalaena glacialis. The sequence continues at coordinate 99,965,874 of NC_083719.1, forward strand.
TTTTTTCAAATTTTGTGTCATAGGCAATTTACTGCAAGACCTCAGTCAAAACACTTAAATAATCTAAACCCTAATTTTATTTTCTATACTTTTCATTTTTATTTGTTGTCCATGGGTTGTAAAGAAAAAAAACCGTAGGAAGCAACAAAATTAAGAACCATTAAAAGATACTGCCTTTGGGCAACTTGTGTGTCAACATATGCTAGTGGATTTTTTTTTTTTATATATAACATTTTTCCCCAGTGCTATCTTATTATCTGCAACACATTTTTTTAAATTAATTTATTTATTTATTTATTTATGGCTGTGTTGGGTCTTCGTTTCTGTGCGAGGGCTTTCTCTAGTTGTGGCAAGTGGGGGCCACTCTTCACCACGGTGCGTGGGCCTCTCACTATCGCGGCCTCTCTCGTTGCGGAGCACAGGCTCCAGACGCGCAGGCTCAGTAATTGTGGCTCACGGACCCAGCTGCTCCGCGGCATGTGGGATCTTCCCAGACCAGGGCTCGAACCCGTGTCCCCTGCATTGGCAGGCAGATTCTCAACCACTGCGCCACGAGGGAAGCCCTAGTGGGTATTTTTTATGTGCATGCTCTTAGTTTGCTCTTCTGAACCTCTTTGTACTTATGCTTTTTCTTATCAGTTCCATAGGAAAGAGAAAAGCTGGAATAGAAATTCAGAACTGTAAGAAAATCATACGTGGGTTGCTTTGTCTGTTAGTGCATAGACTCACTTTGGTATGAGGAAACATTTTGACATTGATTTTAGAAAAGATTATCAAAGAGAACTTTAACAATGCACTTAATATTTGAAATGTCTACAGCACATAGCTCATTGTATTTACTTTTTCTGATTTTGACCATCCTGGTTTAATAAAAGAAAACTATTAGGATACTGGTTCATTTATGTTAGTTCATTAGCTATAACTTAACATTTGCAAACTAATGTTTGCATTTCTATTAACATCAGAAATTAGAATTTTAGACTTGATGTGATTCAGTATTAATGTTTCTTAATTTTTGTTGAGAAAAGGAACTGCTTATCTATAGACAATGTTGAAAGATTTGTGATTTTCCTGTGTCATGTTATATGTTTTATTTTTGCTATTTCCTGATTATCTTTTTCAATGTTTCTAGTTTTATTTTGTTGTGAAACATATCATGGGAGAAGGCATAGGTTTCCACCAAAATTTGTTTCCAGGAACTTGATTTTTATCATTGAAACATTTTTTAAAACTTTTATTTCAGTCGTTTTTGCTTTTTGTTTGTTTGTTTTGTTTCACTTTTCCTTTGTTGAACTAACACTATAATTTTATATGCACTAACAAGTAATTTCAACAATGACTCTCTGTATAGTTTGACAACTTTTCTGATTTAAAGAGAAGAGTTATGATGGTGTGACTTTGGAAGGTCACAAATAAATGTGGGTAAGTTCAGACACAAATATATTCCAAATACCTTCTTTCAGAGGATCATTACTTCTTCAACCTCCACTCCCCAGGAAGCTACTTAATATGTTACAGGAGTGATGCTGGCCTCTTAAGTCCAATTGATTTTAGCTCAGATAGTGGCTCTGATGCCCATATTAGGGTTATTGCAGGAACATGTTTCTTTGTTATAGGAATAGGGTATGTTAATAATTTATTTGGCTGGGTGGTGAGATATAAACAGAAAAACCCACATGGTTTCTATATGCAATTTCTTTTCTTTTGGAGAGGTGGTATAGAGTAAATATTAACACTTCAAATGAGACAGATCTGTTTTACTTTTCACTAATTCCATTATTCCGGCAAATTGTTTCACTTCCCTGAACTTAAGTTTCCTACTTAAGGTATGTGGGAAAGGTAAACACTGAATACTCTGGCTGTAATATTGTTTCTGACACATCAGCTTTCCTAGTCAAATATTAATTGCATTCAACAAATAGATGATAGTATTTGTTAGGCAGGTTTTACAACAGTACTGAGAAGTAATAAATCTAACATTTGTTTTAAATTTTATATCAGGAAGTTTTAATATAGCCACTGTGAAAAACAGTATGGAGGTTCCTCAAGTAATTAAAAATAGAACTGCCATATGATTCAGCAATTCCACTTCTGGGTATATATCCAAAGAGAACAAAATCATGTTGAAGAGACAGCTGCACTATCATAGTCATTGCAGCATTATTCCATAGTCAAGACATGGAAACAACGTAAGTGTTGACAGATAAATGGATAAACAAATTGTGATACACACACCCCCCAGAATATTATTCAGCCGTGAATAATTGAACTTTGATTTTATGAATATTTCGTGAATAATTGAACTTCTTTCCATTGATATGTCTGTGAGTTTCATTCATATTGTTGTACATAGCTTTTGATTTTTATTCTCATTGTTATATACTACTATTATGGACATATACCACAGTTTATCTATTCCAGTGTTGATAGGTATCATTAATAGTGAATTTTGGAGTTTTGGCCTACTATAAATGCTATAAACATTCTAGTTCTTATACTTCTGTAAACACATCTAAGTATTAGGTGTACACCTAAGAAGGAAGGAAGAAAATAGAGAACAAAATTGTATAGTTTTAAAATGAAATGTCTTTAAAATATAAATAATAGACCATAGACTCACACATGACCATCTACTTAAGCAAATAATCTGAAATATTTTCCATTAGATATCACACATGGCTCTACTGATGTTCAAAGAGTGAAGATTTAACCAATTAGACTTAAATAAAATTAAACACATCTTTGTCTGTCTTTGATGATTCAAATGTACCCTGGAAGGACCTTACATATATAAATAAAAGTTGTTGATTTTGGCCTGTCACGGTGGTGAAAGACTGTTTAAAATAGATCAGCTTAAGCAGATTGCATTATATAAACTGAAAAAATCCAACTCTGGGGAAATTTTTTAGAGTAAAGTTTTGTCTTTCCATCTTTATTTTCACTTAAGAAAAATTTTTTCAGAAAATAATTGGCTGTGAAAACTATCTTTCAATAAAGAATTCTTTTTACTTTTTTCTAAACCTCTAACTTTTACCCATTAAAAAACTCTTTGAATTACAATATGCCTGCATTAACGTCCATCTATCATTAGTTTACAACTCAGTGGATTTTCTCAAACTAAACACACTGCGTTATCTGAGCTGAGATCCAGAAAAAGATCATTATGAGCATTTCCAAAGCCGCTGTAGGCTCCTCTTCAGTCAGTATCTCTCAAAGTCACTGCTTTTTTGATTTTCAATGTCACAGATTAGTTTCAACTGGTCTGTACTTTATGTACATGGAAAGATAAGTACATACACTTTTATAACTTCTTTCAATTGACATTATGTCTGTGAGATTCATCTATATCGTTGTAGGTAGCTTTTGATTTTTATTCTCATTGTTATATACTACTTAAAGAAATATGCTACAATTTATATATCCATACAGTGTTGATAAACATCATTAATAGAGAAGTTTGCAGTTTTTGGCTATTATTAACAGTGATACTATAAACATTTTAGACCTGTGTTTTTATAAACCTATCTATTTATTAGGTCTACACCGAAGAATGGAGTTGATGAGTTTTATGTATCCATTTGTTCAGCTTTAGTAGATACTTCAAATAGTTTTTACAAAGTATTTAAGTGTACTTACATCATCAGTACATGAGAGCTCTGGTTGTATCACATCCTTCCCAAAACTTGGCATTGCCTCTCTTTTGTTTTACCTGTTCTAATAGATATGTACTGGTGTCATTTTATTTGCATTTTTCTGCTGCTTAATGAAGTTGAACATTTTTTAAAAAAGCATGTCTTTTGGTCGTTTGGGTTTCCTCTTTTGTGAAGGGTATATTCAACTCTTTTCCTAATTTTCTATTGTGTTACCTCTTTTTTTTTTTTCATTGATACATAGAAGTTTTAATATATTCTAAATGAGTCCTTTGTATGATATATGCATTGTAAATGTCTTCTACCTGTATGGGTTACATTGTCTCTGTAGTATCTTTTATTTACATGCATTTTTAATACCCAGCTTAATTCCCTCCTTCTTTATAAATTTTCACTTAATCAGCTCAGACTGATCTTTCATTTCACTGATTTCCTAGAAACTATAATCCTCAGTATAGCACAAAAGTCATCTTTCCCCACAAGACAATAAGCAGCTCAATTCTAGAGAAGGGTATATGGTAGATGTTATTTAAATATTTAATGAAATGAATGAACTATGAAGATATTGCTGTTAGTGACAGTTTCCCAAATGGTGCTCTATTTTTTATACCAGTAAATTAAAAAAATGAGTGTAATATAATTTATATTAATAGTAAATTCTGACAAGTAGAATGTTTGATTTAAACGTATCATTTCAAAACATTGAAGTTTTATTTTTCCCCTAAATGGTGAGTATATGAAGACATAATATCAGTGACTGCTTTTTTCCAGAGGTTGGAATACCAAGAGAAAGTTAAAATATGATATGAAACCCACTTATGAAACAAGAATGTCTATGTAACCATTCTTTAATTTAATCAGTTCACATTTGCCCAAATTTGGGGAATACGTAATCAGGATTAGAGAACATTTTGATGTGATCACAGCAAAAATTAACAGCAAATTATTTAAAAGGGTTAAAACCTAGAATTCATTTATTTATGTTAGACTTCTGGAACCCCCTACCGTTAGGAGCCATGACACTCTGTTATTACCAAGCAACACATCTCAGTCCAAATTGCAGTGTCTTGGGAGATTTAGTTGACTTGGTGATGTCTCATGGCATCATGGGAGTAAGCAGCATGTTTTCCCATGCCCAGCTCATAAAGGAAACTCTCACAAAGTTCTATGCTGATTTTACTCTGCAATAAAATAGTGTATTTCACAACTTCTTCAAGCAAAACTCTTTACATTCATCAAAACCATGCATATCCCATCATTGGAGAATAGTAATATCAGACAAGACACAAGAATAAGGGTTTCAAATTCAGCATTATCTATCCTCCTTCACTTGAATTTGAAAATTTGAAGATGTTTGTCATCTGAGTTCTAAATTCAGCAGTCTTACCTCCCTAAATATCCAGAGATTGTTTTGATATTATAGAATCTAGAAGTATTATTTCACTATAGCCAAATCACAAAGGGATGTTGAAAACAGCCTAGCAAACTTATGTCACCAGATAGAATTAGTCATCAAAAAGGCACTATTTAAAGGAAAAGAAGTTTAAAAAGGAATAGTAAATATGGCATCTTGAACACAGACTTGAAATCAGGTTCTCACTGTAGCTCATCCCATTTGTCTCATCCCTGCTATATATATCCTTTGCATTAAAAAAATTCCCAACTTAGAGTGAATGAGTTCTTGCCAGGCTACTTTAAAAAAAAACAAACAAACAAAAAAAACAGCTTTCTTGAGATACAATTCACATACCATAAAAACCATTTTGAAGTGTCCAATTAATGGTTTTTATTATATTCATCAAATTATGTAACCATTACCACAATCTAATTTTAGAACATTTTATCACCCCAAAAAGAAACCCCATACTTATTAAATGTCACTTCACATACCCATTCCTAACCCGAACCAACCACTGTGGATTTTTGGTCTTTATGGATTTGTCATATTTAGACATATGTAAGTGAAATCATACAATGTGGTCTCTTCTCAACCTTAATACAGTTAATTTCACTGTATTTTTGTTTCTAGTCAATATAGATGAGTCTTTCCAGAATAGTAAAAAACCATAATACCATTCTATAAAATGTTTTAAAGAACAAGGGCTAGATATTATAATTTATTGGTTCTTTCCTTAATATTAATTATTACTCATTTTACTATCTCATACTCTCCTCATCCTGAGATTTCTCTATAGTATATTTATCTATTGATATAATACAATATTTGGTCCCTGGTTTCTTCTATTCTCACTCCTTGGAAATTATCAGTTATTTTGCTATAGAATAAATTGAATATGGTGACTTTCTGATTCTGCCTCTAATTGTACATTTGGAGAAGCTGAAGCAAAAACATAACCCTCAAGAACTCATTATCCTGGTTTAATACTCAACAGGTATAGAGAAAAGAATACACTTCATTCAAAATAACTATCTGAGTTTTTATGAGCAGGAAATTACAAGAAAAAAAATGATTGCAAAATTATTTGAAAGAAATTAAAGATTTGCAGTAAGAGTTACATTTCTTATGACTTCTATTAAATTCAAAGAATGTTTGAAAGGGGCACATAATTGGCAAATTTAACTTAAGAATAACAAAATAATTCAAGAACAGGTTTGACCAATTCCTTCCCCTGCTCAGACATTGCCTACCACTGTGGTCTTGAGTGAATATACCTAAGTTATTTATATATTGCAATGAAGATAATTAAATAATGGAATGGAACTCCTTTCATATTATGGCATCTGAGAACAAAACTAGCTTAAGACAATAAAATTGCTCTGTACGGGTGGCTATGCTTGAGAGGACGGAGTTCAAGTTGTGATAACAAAAGATGCCTTAGACTGAAACTCTGCAGTATTAGCAAAGTACTCTAGTGCTTGAAAAAGACTTGCTATGTAAAGTGAGTCTTACATCTCCTATTTCATTAGAATCTCAAAACTAAGTCATCCATCATCCCCTATTAATTTCTCTATGGTAAAACTCAATGTCCTTAACAATCTTGCCCCAAGCTTACATATCCAAACCCACTCCTCTCCTTCCTGCATGTACCCACTCTTCCAGAAACAAAATGCCACTCACTGTCCTCAAACAAATGAAGATGTCTTATGTCTTCATGCCTTTCTTTGCAGGCACTGTTTTCTCAGTAACTACTTCTCCCTGCCCACACCTCTGCCTGGTAAATTCCTATTAATATTTTAAGCCACAATTCAGATATCATCTTTTCTTTGCAGTGATATACAACTCATTTGCTCCCTCCTCTGAGTTCCTATAACCCTATTGTTGTATTTGTGTCATAAAACACACACACACACACACACACACACACACACACTGCATCTTGTCTGCTTATTTACATGTCTATCTTCAGTACTGGATTTGTAAGCTCTTTGATCGTAAGATAACAAATAACTCATTTCTGTATTTCTGGTAGCTTGCATAGTTCATGGTCCAGATTAAGTATACTACGTATGTTTGTTGACTAAGTTAAAAATAAGCAAATAGACACAAATTCTTTCTGACAATACCCAAACTATCCTTGCATACACCTTAAATAAATATACCTGCAATATTTTAAAGATTATAAGCATGGAATCAGTTTTCTGGTTATGGATGGCAGAACAAAGGAATTTTTTAACCTAATTTCCTTCTTCAAAATCTACTGAGAGCCAGTACTACTAATAATGCAAGTATCAGCAACAACCTGAACACACTGCCAGTAGCTCTGACCACTACCTGGTGTGAGCCAGAGAATAGCCTGAGAGATAAAACAGCACAACACACACCTAAAAGCAAGTGTCGCAGTGATGGCAGTTTATCTCATCATCCTTAGATTTGAATGAGATCTGAGCTCTCAGACAGGCCACTACAGAATCAGGAGTCATCTGTGTGGAAACCTAATTCATTCTTACAACATGGCAGTGAGTATGATGCTGAAGGAGAAAGCACGCTAAAGTCATTTTTATTGTCCATAACTGAACCTTCAATGCAAAGGAGAATCCTGGATGTCAAGAGGGGGTGAAGGAAGGAAAGGAAGCAGCAATGATCAGATCAATGAGCTACACCAACCTACCACTGCTTAAATGCTGATGCTTGGGGGAGTGAAGGTGGGGGTGGGCTTGTGCCCAAAGCAAACAGCCAACTTAGTAAGAGGGCACTCAAAACAATATAAATCAGAGTTGGAGCTCATTCCCTTTCTTGTTCCATTATCTGTCCATTTGACAGTATGCAGTATACAGGCTGTCATGGTTTGAAGATAACTCATAAGCAGGGGCATAAAATACATGACCTTAAGCATGGAAACTACAAAAGGAGAGAAAGATACTGAAAGAACATACACTATGGAAGAATTACTTGTAGGGGGGAAACAAGATTTCAGACAAATAATTCTTCAAGTTCAAAGAAATTGCAAAGAAATGTGACCTCTCTTTTAAAAAGAGAGTGACACTATATTTTATAAAAAATATAACAAAAACTATTGACACCCAACCAGAGATGTATGGTATAGGCTTGAAAAAAAATCACTTAAAAGAAAGAGAAAGTAATAAAGATAAAAATGACTCTATGTGGAAAGAGTCAAAGTAAAATGAAACATGACTGGAGTTTTGAAGAATATGCAGAACAAAAAGTATTCAAAGATGTAAGAGGAAAACATCCCTGAACTAAAGATTATAATCCACACACTGAAAGACCATACTGGGTCTTAAGAAAAAGTTATTCCAACTCTTTTGATTCTACTGGAAGTAGAACAAAGTCTAAGTGAGCTAATTTCTTCATCCTGTATTGCTAGAAGTACAAGTATATTGTCTGAAGTAGTTTAAATTATGTAGTTTAAAAATGATGTGAAACTCTTATTATTTATCAAAAGTTTACCTGACCTTTACAGGGATTATTTATAAAATAATATTTTGTCTGTTAAAAACAATTTACTTGCATCTTACCAATATTTTAAGGGCGCCCAAGTTTATATTGCTTCTGTTAAATATAAATTAATTTTATTAGAATAGCTCTTAAATATAGAATACAGCATAATGTAAAATTTAAATGTCATTTTCTTATCTATCAATCTATCCACTAATATTTATTTAATCTACCTACCTACCTGTATGTCCTTCTATCTGCATATGTGATTTGAGAAATGCCTCTATTTGAGAATAGTGTTCATCCCATGTTAGTGATGGTGATTCCTTATGATAGAATTTAGAGTTTGTTGGGGAAATGTTTTTGATTGCTTCTTTGTGTTGTTTGCATTTGTTAATATTAGCATTAATTATTTCTGAAAACATTTTAAGAAGTATAGGTTAGATAATTTTATTGGGATATTTAAAATCTACTGAGCAATTTTGGCCTCACTCTAACATGTTTTTTAAAAAATTCTTTATTATAGTATTTCCCAGAGTGTGTAACACTTACATAAATAAGTAATATGCAAAAACTCTTTTGTCATAAAATAATTTGAGGAAACGCAAAGAAAAACCAAATAGTTTTCTTTAAAGCATGATTATTGAAATATCAATGCTATTGTTTTTTAAGATGCTACAGCAAGGAAAAAATTGTATGCAGTATTTCACAAACATATTTCTTTGTAGAAGATTTCTTATTTTATTCTTTCAAAACTTGTCCTTGAACTAATGTCAAGGGGGCACACTTTGTGAAGTCTCTATTAATGTTTACTGTGGTTTGAAATCCTATGTCCAAGATATTTATTAGTACTTTTTTTAACTGAATAAAATATTTTCAAAAATTCTACAGTGCTTTATAATTTTCACGCACATGATTTCATACAATCCCATAATAACTTCCTTTTTCTTTCCCCTACCCCTATACTGCCCCTTCCCCCTTCCCTCTCCACACTGGTACCACTAGTTTATTCTTTGTATCAGTGAGTCTGCTGCTTTTTTGTTTTATTCACTAGTTTGTTGTATTTTTTAGATTACACATATAAGTGATATCATACAGTATTTGTCTTTCTCTGTCTGACGTATTTCACTTAGCATAATGCCCTCCAAGTCCATCCATGTTTCTGAAAATGGCAAAATTTCATTCATTTTTATAGCTGAGTAGTATTCCATTGTATATATATACCATATCTTCTTCGTCCATTCATCTGTTGAGGGACACTTAGGCTGCTTCCATATCTTAGCAATCATAAATAATGCTGCTATGAACATTGGGGTGTGTGTATCATTTTGAATTAGTGTTTTTGTTTTTTTCAAATATATACCCAGGAGTGGAATTGTGGGGTCATATGGTAGTTCAATTTTCAGTTTTTTGAGAAGCCTCCATACCATTTTCCACCGTGGCTGTACCAATTTACATTTCCACCAGCAGTGTACGAGGGTTCCCTTTTCTCTTCATCCTCTTCAACAATTTTGATTTGTGTTCTTTTTGATGATAGCCACTCTGACAGGTGTGAGATGATATCTCATTGTGGTCTTGATTTGCATTTTCCTGATGATTAGTGATGTTGAGCATCTTTTCATGTGCCTGTTGACCATCTGCATGTCCTCTTTGGAAAAATGTCTTTTCAGTCCTTTTGCCCTTTTTAAAATCAGGTTGTTTATTTTTTTGATGTCGAGTTGTATGAGCTGTTTATATATATTGGATATTAACCACTTATCAGTCATGTCATTTGCAAATATCTTCTCCCATTCAACAGGTTGTGTTTTGGTTTTGTCGATGGTTTCCTTTGCTGTACAAAAGATTTGAAGTTTAATTAGGTCCCATTTGTTTATTTTTGCTTTTGTTTTCTTTGCTTTAGGAGATAGATGCAAAGAAATATTGCTGCAATTTATATCAAAGAGACATCTGCCTGTGATTTCCTCTAGGAGTTTTATAGTATCCAGTCTTATATTTAGGTCTGTAATCTATTTTGAGTTTATTTTAGTATTAGTACTTTTTATATGAAGGAATTACATACTCTAATTTAAAAATAATGGGGAACATAGCTTTACCTTAAATAGCCATTAAATAATGTTACAAAGATTTTTGATATCATGTTATAAAAATATTTTACACTGGTAATTGGTTCAACTAAGAAAAAAATTAAAAACTGGAATAAAATATGCCAGAGCTATAATATCAGAAGCCTTTGAGTGTCAGAAAGAGTGATATTTTACCCCTTCTTTATACTGTTCATACTTTCCAAGGATTTTCAATTTTCATGCATTATTTCAAAATTAAAGAAAATGTTAGCATTGAAAAACAAGTATAAGAACATCTTATATGTGCCACATCTTCTCTCTGATATTTAGCAAGTGGATAAATCTTTTCAGATTTAAATAAGATGGGAAAACTCACACTGTGGTCTGCTTTCTGCCTCTTGTGCTCAGCTAATTATATGAAACATACTATTAAAACAAGGCCTATGCACTTTAAGTAGTATTTCAAGTGCTGAATTAATTCTATGTGAATTGCATTTAATGATTGAGAATTGATGATTGCTATTAATGAACCTAATATTTCCTGGTATTATTTGTAATTTTTATTTTGTCATAATAAGCTACAAACTTTTTTATTCTCTTTCTCACAAACTGGTCAGAGACCTTGTGATTCTGGTATTTGTGCAATGGACCCAGAAGGACTGGCTGAAATGAATGGGTGAAGATTGTTTAGCTGCTGCATAATGCTTCATCACAAAATGCATGTTGCCGTTAGCACCAGACACCATGGTTTTCTACAGATCACAATTCCCAGAATATGTTAAACTCACATCAGACTACCCTAATTATAGCCTTTAATGCCTATAAAAAAAGTTCCATGGTTCCCTACATTTTTGTTTTAATTGTGTAACTGTGAGATCATTCATTGCCATCCTGGAAATCATATGCAGTCATCTCATGAAGGTTTTACTATGCCCCAAGCTCTTATGGATTTTGATATTTTAACCAGAATATACTTAGAGGTTTTATGAGAATGACAGCATCTTTATAGTTCATTCATCAAATTTTTTCCGGCTAAGTTAGGGTCTGAGATATCTATAAGTATGCCTTTTTACACAAGATATTGATATAGTGAATGTCTCCCTCTGAAACAGAGACATGTGATCAGCTTTTTTACTTAGACTTAGATCACATGCTCCATTCAGAGTGGATTCTCACCCATATCAGTTAAGATTAGATTCCTATGTGAAAAACAGAGTCCCCAAATCACAATGGCTTTAAAAACATAAAATACAACTTTGTTTCTTGCATACAAGTCTTGAGACAGATCAGGGCTGACATGGCATCTCATGTCTACAAAGCCCTTAAGGACTGAGTTTCCTTTCAGCATTCCTTTTGACCATCTCTGACATAGCATGTTCATACTAATTGTGTAAACTGGCAGCTAGAGCTCCAGCCATCAAATCTACATTCCAGGCAAAAGGTTTGAGGAAAGGGAGAAACATTTACAAGAGTATGGGGCAACTTTTCTTTTAAAAAGTTTTCCAGAAGCTGCCACTCAATACTTTCACTTCCATCCTTTTCCAATTTTGTTAGATGGTCACACATACCATCAAGATAGTATTTATTCTGCGTGACTAACTGCTTAGCTAAAAAATTATATGTTCTATTTTTAAGGGAAAAATGCTGCTTGTATCAGACTACCTGAAACAGGTTGGTTAAGAGTTAGGCAGGCAGTGGCCCCCAGAATGAAATGGAGAATATATCAGGAAACATGGAAATAAATACACAGAGTAAATACAGATGTCTAGTATACTGAAAATAAGAATAAGAAGAAATATAAATGATAACAAAGAGACGAAATGCATGGTTTTACAGAGCAAGATTGGGGACAAAGGAATGGCAAAGAAGGGTAAGATAGGCTTTATATTAAATTTTCAGTATCTGTATTATATGGGTATTAGCAGATTTTTGTATCTGATGCCAATATATCCCATAACTTGCCCATAAGTTACAGATTTCCCATTACAGTACTAAATCAAGTTAACATTTTCCATAAGAGCACAGACTTGTTCATATTGCAGATGGAACTATATTCAGTTACTAACTAGGTTCTACAGTGTTTCACTTATTTTTTAGTTGATGCATTTCCTCTTGCTATGAAAATATCAGTTTCTTCCTTACTCAAGTTTGAGTATTTGATTTCTTAAAGAGAAAGTTAATTTTGTAAAAAGGAAGAGGAAAACAAATAGATAAAAAGGAGCTGCTATGATGTAATAACTTTATTGTCTAATTCTCAGCCATCTATGAAGAATAGATAATTTTCACTCTTACACTAAGAGTAGGGATGCAGGAGAAAAGATTGAGTTATCCCCCCCAAAATAGGAGATGTAAACACCTGCCTTAGTTGCTGACTTTGTGATTCTGTTCTAGAAAATTTTCCCATGAAAATATTTTTATTCAGAGAGATAATCCAGTCATCCCTTAGTGTCTGTGCAGAAGATTGGTTCCAGGACACCTGTCCCCCCCACCAAGGATACCGAAATTCAAGGAGGTCCACGACCCTCATAGAAAATGGCAGAGTATTTGCATATAACCTAGGCATGTCTTCCATGTACTCTAGATTACTCTAGATTACTTATGATACCTAATACATCTGTAGATTACTTAGAATACCTAATACAATGTAAATGCTATGTAAGTAGTTGCAAGTGTGGCAAATTCAAGTTTTGGAATTTTCTTGAATTTTTTTTTTTTCCAATCTGAGGTTAGTTGAATCAGAGAATGCAGAACCTGCCGATACAGAGGGCCAACTGCACCGAACTTTATTTCTTAGGTGGGAGTTTTATAAAAGTCATTATCTATTTCTATGGTTCTCAGATGGAGAAAACGTGCCTCCCAGTAGACATTTGACAATGTCTGAAGTCATTTGTGGTTGTCAGAACTAGGGGTTGCTAATGGCACTTAGTGGGTAGAGGTCAAGGTGATGTTAACCATTCTACAGTGCACCTGCCAGTTTCCCCTTCCCTGTCCCCAGCAAAGAATTATCCAGCCCAAATGTCAATAGTACTGAGTTGTACAACCCTGAACTAAATGTGTTTATTTAGAATGAAGAATACTCCCTATTAGCATTAATGATATACCTCAAAATATATATTTGATTTTTAAAAAAATAACGCCACACCTACTATAATTAAATTTGTACAACTCTAATTCAAGAGCTCTTAAGCTGAATTCCATGCAATGCAAGGGTGTCTATGAATCTTGAAATCATAAGCAAAATATTATGTAGGTGTACATCTGCATATTTTTAAAGGGTAAGCCCATACCGTTTATCTAATTGTCTAAGGGATTTATGACCTCACAAAGCCAGCCACTAAATTTATTTAGAATGCCAAAGAATTCTAGTGTATTAATCAGCAGTGTTCTTCCCTCCAGTGAGCCAAGCTGCTCTTTCAAGCACTGTTTCTCAGCACATTCTTTAACCTTACTGTATTAAGACATGACATTCATGGAAATGAAGTTTAAAGATTCCCAATTGAATCCTCTTTAATTAATAGAAATAATATCGACAAGCAAAGTTCCTTTTGGAGAGCTTGTGATTTAAGAAACCAGATTTCCCACTTTAACCAACATTTCTATAATTTACACTTGAATACGTTAAATATCCTTTGTGATACATGTTGCTTTGGTGTTTAGGATAATAGTATACCCTCTACAGTTAACAATGTATTTCCTTAAGTTCTGTTCCTTGTCTCTTGTCCTGTCTCAGGAAATGATATTACTATCCATCCAAGTCACCACACCAGAAACAATAAAGGAAAATCTCCCTCATCTCTTCCCTTTCAACTCCAATTATTTTGCAGTTCTATTCATTCTACATCCTAAATTTTGTTTGAGTCCCTTCCCTTTTCTCAATCCCTCATGCTATTTTTTTCAGCTCAATATCTCACTCTCTTTCAATTGAAACATTGCCTTTATAGACTGCTAACTGCTATCCCTGATTTTAGGTCCGCTCTACTCCGTTTCATTCTTCATACAGCTGCAGAGTCATCTTTCTAAACAGCGAATCTGACCAGGTCACATTTCAGTTAAAAACATTGAAGATCTCCCTGTTACCTCCATGCTAACGCCCCCCTTTCTGGCCTTGTCTCCTGCTACTGCTACCCTCTATGGAGGCTAGGCTCTAACTGCATTGACTTCTCACCATCCCTGGATATATGCTTTTCTGACTCTGCTCTGCTTTGCTTGAATAATGTTCCCTCTCTTGTTGAAATCTTATTCATCTTTCATGAAGAAGCTGGTTTCAAAGTCTTTTCTAATTCTCTCAGGCAGAGGTCATTTTCTCTAATTTTTGTTCAAAAATCATTTGGTACTTCGTTTAATATCTTATCACCTTTGTTTTCCAAGCACCTTGAGCAGTTCATGTACCTATGTACATTTCCAGTAAATGTTTCTGTAATGAGATTGACAACACTATGTAAATTTAAGACTTTGCTCGGTACTGGACCATCATGGACAAACATTGTCTTTGTTGGCCAAGCTAAATAACAGAGAGATGATGAATTCATGGGGGGAATGAAATGAAAATTTTGCTATCAGCTCTTAAAAATTGTAACCTGCACTTTAGCTTTCTAAAATACTATTATTAGGAGTATAGAACATTGTTCTTGCATAGAACAAGTGTTACTCTCTCTATTTCTTTAACCACAATTCTTATTGCTGTTAATGAAGGAATATACAGTAGCTGAATTGCAGATAATTGCAGAAGGGTAGGAGTTCACAAGTTTAAGGTGAATGAATTAACAAAGTAATTCAACTTTTCATTCAACTTTTCATTTAAGACACTGAATGACCCTGAGTCCAAGGATGATGCTGAATGGTTTACAATGCATGGCACAGCCCCCGGCCCATCAAGAAATAATTATCTGGACCAGAATGTTACTTCTGCCAAGGATACGAAACATTGCATATATTTTAATAGAGATGAACCTGGAGGCTGTTGAAATGTACGTGGCTGTTTTTATTCACACTAAATGGCCCCAAGCCTCTAGGTTTTTATTGTACATACCATGATGCCTTTTTAAGATTATACACCCCTGAATCCAGTTTATCCAGAAGCACACTGGTTTTTGGGGCTCCATTAAAGTTAGAAGTCCACTGATAATGCAGAATTGAAAATGTAGAAATCATACATATTGTTTATACATTTTTCCTGAAGTAAAAGAGGGAACATTAAAGTAGAATATATTAGATATCGCCTGAACAAAAAGTGCCTTGAGAGCCAAACACTGAGACTATCTTTGGTTTAGCCATTATTGAAGGAGTTACTGAATTCTGAATATAATACAGTAGTGGTACTTTGATAGTATAATTTACTTCTTTTGGAGTTGAAGGGATATGTCATTGAATGGCATTTGCGAAGTATCATGGCAAATATTGTTAGGGTACCTGGGACCTCTTTCTGATTAATTCTAAGTTTAACGGCAGTGAAGACTGCTTATTATTCAGTTACTTGTCTAATTTACAAAGGATCATCTGTTTTCTCTTGGTAATGTGGGTGTATACATATGGATACTCACATTTTCTAGTTCACAATGGTGGCAAGATTGAAGTAAAGGTGGTAGGAAATTGACCCTTTCTCAGGTTAAGTAAAAAATATCCTAGACACCTGCCAATTAAACTTGTAACATTGTCTTACTCCTTTCAAGTTAAACAGAACAATTTTAGGAGACCTTCCATATGCTGCATTTTGCAAAGACTTTCCAGAAATACCATTTTATTGTAATTGATGCAAGACGTTTTTCCCATCCTTGAGCTTATATTATTCAGTCATGTGTGCCTAAAAAGCAAAGCATTTTGGAAGAAGAAAAATAGCATTTAAGTAGAATATATTTTATTTTGCTTTACTTCTAATTCCTTTGAGTACCATGTTTTAAAAAAGGAAGTGGAAACTAGAGATAATCCCTGGGCATGGGCAAGTAGAAGTTTTTCATAGTCTAGTAACTTCAGAGATGTTAATAACTCAAGAGACTTCTGATTTCCTTTTCAGACTTAAAAGGATTATAAAATTGCTTTATTCAGCAGATTTGTAATGTCTAACCTCCTTGTCCTCGACTTCTAACCCTACCTATGCTTGGGGAAAGAAGACTAGTTAACTGATTATGTTAGGTTAATAAAAATGCAACCCATAAAGTCCCACTTGCTGTTTCACAGAAGGCATCCTATCATTTATTTAAAAGCCAAAAGAAAGAAATGTCATTCCATAAAGATAAGAGCAGCATTTTATTGCTTGTCTAGACAATTTAATTGTTGAAAAACATCAGTGGATATTAGAGGGGGAAGTATGGGCATCACTCGTTTCATGTAATAAATTAAAAACCTAAAATGAATGTGATTTGACAGAATGTTTAAGCAAGGAGGAGGGAGCGGTGTTAGCATTTTAATTTTGTTTTGATTGAAGATACTTTCGTTCCACCATGAAAAACTCATGCCATTTTCCCAGCGTGCCTCATTTCCAGTGGAACTCAGTAAAATGTGCACGTGTTAACATTAGATTCGGCAGGCTTTAATGCAGTTACACAAAGGAGTTTTGCCAAAAGGAGGGATAAATATCACAGCCATTCATTTCACACTGCTCTCCAATCTGGCTGCAACTGTTTCCCTAAGCAGCATGTCAGTGAATAAAAAAGGAAATTCAAAGGAGGGGCAGGAGAAAAGGGATTTAGGAAGAAGGGGGTTTTAAAACATTTTTGGCTTTAGAGAAAACAATTCAAAATCATTAGCGTGAGTAAAATTGCTGTTTAGCCTAGGCTAATGAAAACATTATGAAAGCAGAGATTTTTCAGAAACAAAATAAAACAAACACAAAACCAAAACTATCCTCTGAACACCATTAGTGAAGATTAAGGGGAACCAGGGTAAGTAAACATCCACGTTTCATAGTTGAATCCCGCCCCCTCAACTTCCTCAGATTATGAAGTGAATATCCTCATTTAGTGTGCTTTTCTATGTTCATAGAAAAAGACTGTGTCCTGCTGACTGTTTTGCTAAATTGGTTCTTTTACCATTTGTTTACACTTCTGTATTTTTTACCATGCACTTTGTTGTCCTAAAGTAATTACATATTAGAAACTATAACCCTTTGGTTACAAAAATGGCCAATGCTGATATTGTTAATAAAGGAAGAGAGCAAGACACTTATTTTGACTCTGGTTTTATTTCCTGACGAATCCGCTACTGTGGCCTCCTCCACCTGTGGGAGATGGGGCACAAAATGATGGCAGTTCTCCTGTGGAATTATCTACTCCAAAAATGTGTTGGTTCAATGACTCTCTTTGTAAAAAGGAAATATGTAAACATTGCAAAATCATTTTTAACTATGTTCTCATTTATTTTCTTCATCAATCTTAGGAGGTACATACTAATGTCTATTCCATTTTAAAAAAAATTTTATTGGAGTATGGTTGATTTAAAATATTGTGTTAGTTTCAGGTGCACAGCAAAGTGATTCAGTTATACATATACATATATTCATTCTTTTTCAGATTCTTTTCTCATATAGGTTATCACAGAATACTGAGTAGAGTTCCCTGTGCTATACAGTAGGTCATTGTTAGTTATCTATCTTATATACAGTAGTGTGTGTATCTTAATCCCAAGTTCCTGATTTATCCCTCCCCTCCACGTTTCCCCTTTGGTAACAAGCTTGTTTTCGATATCGTAAGTCTGTTTCTGCTTTGTAAATAAGTTCATTTGTATCATTTTTTCTTTTTTTTTGGTTCTAATAAATTTTTTTTTTTAATTTTTTAACATCTTTATTGGAGTATAATGGCTTTACAATGGTGTGTTAGTTTCTGCTTTATAACAAAGTGAATCAGTTATACATATACATATGTCCCCATATCTCTTCCCTCTTGCTTCTCCCTCCCACCCTCCCAATCCCACCCCTCTAGGTGGTCACAAAGCACGGAGCTGATCTCCCTGTGCTATGTGGCTGCTTCCCACAAGCTATCTATTTTATGTTTGGTAGTGTATATATGTCCATGCCACTCTCTCACTTTGTCACAGCTTACACTTCCCCCTCCCCATATCCTCAAGTCCATTCTCTAGTAGGTCTGCATCTTTATTCCCATCTTGCCCCTAGGTTCTTCATGAGCATTATTATTTTTTTAATTCCATATATATGTGTTAGCATACTGTATTTGTTTTTCTATTTCTGACTTACTTCACTTTGTATGACAGACTCTAGGTCCATCCACCTCACTACAAATAACTCAGTTTCGTTTTTTTTTATGGCTGAGTAATATTCTATTGTATATACATGACACATCTTCTTTATCCATTCATCTGTTGATGGACACTTAGGTTGCTTCCATGTCCTGGCTATTGTACATAGAGCTGCAATGAACACTGTGGTACATGACTCTTTCTGAATTACGGTTTTCTCAGGTTATATGCCCAGTAGTGGAATTGCTGTGTCGTATGGTAGTTCTATTTTTAGTTTTATAAGGAACCTCCATACTGTTCTCCATAGTGACTGTATCAATTTAAATTCCAACCAACAGACCAAGAGGGTTCCCTTTTCTCCACACGATCTCCAGCAATTATTGTTTGTAGATTTTTTGATAATGGCCATTCTGACCGGTGTGAGATGATATCTCATTGTAGTTTTGATTTGCATTTCTCTAATGATTAATGGTGTTGAGCATTCTTTCATGTGTTTGTTGGCAATCTGTATAACTTTTTGGAGAAATGTCTATTTAGGTCTTCTGCCTATTTTTAGATTGTGTTGTTTGTTTTTTTTGATACTGAGCTGTATGAGCTGCTTGTAAATTTTGGAGATTAATCCTTTGTCAGTTGCTTCATTTGCAAATATTTTCTCCCATTCTGAGGATTGTCTTTTCGTCTTGTTTATGGTTTCCTTTGCTTGCAAAAGCGTTTAAGTTTCATTCGGTCCCATTTGTTTATTTTTGTTTTTATTTCCATTTCTCTAGGAGGTGGGTCAAAAAGGGTCTTGCTGTGATTTACGTCATAGAGTGTTCTGCCTATGTTTTCCTCTAAGAGTTTGATAGTGTCTGGCCTTACATTTAGGTCTTTAATCCATTTGGAGTTTATTTTTGTGTATGGTGTTATGGAGTGTTCTAATTTCATTCTTTTACATGTAGCTGTCCAGTTTCCCCAGCACCACTTATTGAAGAGGCTGTCTTTTCTCCACTGTATGTTCTTGCCTCCTTTATCAAAGATAAGGTGACCATATGTGCATGGGTTTATCTCTGGGCTTTCTATCCTGTTCCATTGATCTATACTTCTGTTTTTATGCCAGACCATACTGTCTTGATTACTGTAGCTTTGTAATATAGTCTAAAGTCAGGGCGCCTGATTCCTTCAGCTCCGTTTTTCTTTCTCAAGATTGCTTTGGCTATTCGGGGTCTTTTGTGTTTCCACACAAATTATGAAATTTTTTGTTCCAGTTCTGTGAAAAATGCCAGTGGTACTTTGATAGGGATTGCATTGAATCTGTAGATTGCTTTGGGTAGTATAGTCATGTTCACAATGTTGATTCTTCCAATACAAGAACATGGTATATCTCTCCATCTGTTCGTATCATCTTTAATTTCTTTCATCAGTGTCTTATAGTTTTCTGCATACAGGTCTTTTGTCTCCTTAGGTAGGTTTATTCCTAGATATTTTATTCTTTTTGTTGCAATGGTAAATGGGAGTGTTTTCTTAATTTCACTTTCAGATTTTTCATCATTAGTGTATACGAATGCAACAGATTTCTGTGCATTAATTTTGTATCCTGTTACTTTACCAAATTCATTGATTAGCTCTAGTAGTTTTCTGGTAGCATCTTTAAGATTCTCTATGTATAGTATCATGTCATCTGCAAAGAGTGAGAGCTTTACCTCTTCTTTTCCGATTTGGATTCCTTTTATTTATTTTTCTTCTCTGATTGCTGTGACTAAAACTTCCAAAACTATGTTGAATAAAAGTGGTGAGAGTGGGCAACCTTGTCTTGTTCCTGATCTTAGTGGAAATGGTTTCAGTTTTTCACCATTGAGGATGATGTTGGCTGTGGGTTTGTCATATGTGGCCTTTATTATGTTGAGGAAATTTCCCTCTATGCCTACTTTCTGGAGGGTTTTTATCATAAATGGGTGTTGACTTTTGTCGAAAGAGTTCTCTGCATGGATTGAGATGATCATATGGTTTTTTTTCCTTCAATTTGTTAATATGGTGTATCACGTTGATTGATTTGTGAATATTGAAGAGTCCTTGCATTCCTGGAATAAACCCCACTTGACCATGGTGTATGATCCTTTTAATGTGCTATTGGATTCTGTTTGCTAGTATTTTGTTGAGGATTTTTGCATCTATGTTCATCAGTGATATTGGCCTGTAGATTTCTTTCTTTGTGACATCTTTGTCTGGTTTTGGTATCAGGGTGATGGTGGCCTCGTAGAATGAGTTTGGGAGTGTTCCTCCCTCTGCTATATTTTGGAAGAGTTTGAGAAGGATAGGTGTTAACTCTTCTCTAAATGTTTGATAGAATTCGCCTGTGAAGCCATCTTGTCCTGGGCTTTTGTTTCTTGGAAGATTTTTAATCCCAGTTTCAATTTCAGTGCTTGTGATTGGTCTGTTCATGTTTTCTATTTCTTCCTGGTTCAGTCTTGGAAGGTTGTGCATTTCTAAGAATTTGTCCATTCCTCCCAGGTTTTCCAATTTATTGGCATATAGTTGCTTGTAGGAATCTCTCATGATCCTTTGTATTTCTTCAGTGTCAGTTGTTACTTCTCCTTTTTCATTTCTAATTCTATTGATTTGAGTCTTCTTCCTGTTTTTCTTGATATATCTGGCTAATGGCTTATCAATTTTATCTTCTCAAAGAACCAGCTTTTAGTTTTATTGATCTTTGCTATCGTTTCATTCATTTCTTTTTCATTTATTTCTGATCTGATCTTTATGATTTCTTTCCTTCTGCTAACTTTGGGGGTTTTTTGTTCTTCTTTCTCTAATTGCTTTAGGTGTAAGATTAGGTTGTTTATTTGAGATGTTTCTTGTTTCTTAAGGTAGGATTGTATTCCTATAAACTTCCCTCTTAGAACTGCTTTTGCTGCATCCCATAGGTTTTGGGTCATCGTGTTTTCATTGTCATTTGTTTCTAGGTATTTTTTGACTTCCTCTTTGATTTCTTCAGTGATATCTTGGTTATTAAGAAGTGTGTTGTTTAGTCTCCATGTGTTTGTATTTTTACAGATTTTTTCCTGTAATTGATATCTAGTCTTATAGCGTTGTGGTCAGAAAAGATACTTGATATGATTTCAATTTTCTTAAATTTACCAAGGCTTGATTTATGACCCAAGATATGATCTATCCTGGAGAATGTTCCATGAGCATTTGAGAAGAAAGTGTATTCTGTTGTTTTTGGATGGAATGTCCTATAAATATCAATCAAGTCCCTCTTGTTTAATGTATAATTTAAAGCTTGTGTTTCCTTATTTATTTTAATTTTGGATGATCTGTCCATTGGTGAAGGTGGGGTGTTAAAGTCCCCTATTATGATTGTGTTACTGTCAATTTTCCCCTGTTATGGCTGTTAGTATTTGCCTTATGTATAGGTGCTCCTATGTTGGGTCCGTAAATATTTACAATTGTTATATCTTTTTCTTGGATTGATCCCTTGATCATTATGTACTGTCCTTCTTTGTCTCTTGTAATAGTCTTTGTTTTAAAGTCTCTTTTGTCTGATATGAGAATTGCTACTCCAGCTTTCTTTTGATTTCCATTTGCATGGAATATCTTTTCCATCTCCTCACTTTCAGTCTGTATATGTCCCTTGGTCTGAAGTGGGTCTCTTGTAGACAGCATATATACGGGTCTAGTTTTTGTATCCATTCAGCCAGTCTATGTCTTTTTGTTGGAGCATTTAATGCATTTACATTTAAGGTAATTATCGATATGTATGTTCCTATTACCATTTTCTTAATTGTTTTGGGCTTGTTGTTGTAGGTCTTTTCCTTCTCTTGTTTTTCTTGCCTAGAGAATTTCCTTTAGCATTAGTTTTATAGCTGGTTTGGTGGTGCTGAATTCTCTTAGCTTTTGCTTGTCTGTAAAGGTTTTAATTTCTCTGTCGAATCTGAATAAGATCCTTGCTGGGTAGAGTAATCTTGGTTGTAGTTTTTTCTCTTTCATCATTTTAAATATGTCCTGCCACTCCCTTCTGGCTTGCAGAGTTTCTGCTGAAAGATCAGCTGTTAACCTTATGGGGATTCCCTTGTGTGTTATTTGTTGTTTTTCCCTTGCTGCTTTTAATATGTTTTCTTTGTATTTTATTTTTGATAGTTTGATTAATATGTGTCTTGGTGTGTTTCTCCTTGGATTTATCATGGATGGGACTCTCTGTGCTTCCTGGACTTGATTAACTATTTCCTTTGCCATACTAGGGAAGTTTTCAACTGTAATCTCTTCAAATATTTTCTCAGTCCCTTTCTTTTTCTCTTCTTCTTCTGGGACCCCTGTAATTCGAATGTTGGTGTGTTTAATGTTGTCCCAGAGGTCTCTGAGACTGTCCTCAGTTCTTTTCATTCTTTTTTCTTTATTCTGCTCTGCAGTATTTATTTCCACTATTTTATCTTCCAGGTCACTTATCCATTCTTCTGCCTCAGTTATTCTGCTACTGATTCCGTCTAGAGAATTTTTAATTTCATTTATTGTGTTGTTCATCACTGTTTCTTTAGTTCCTCTAGGTCCTCGTTAAACGTTTCTTGTATTTTCTGCATTCTATTTCCAAGATTTTGGATCATCTTTACTATCATTATTCTGAATTCTTTTTCAGGTAGACTGCCTATTTCCTCTTCATTTGTTAGGTCTGGTGGGTTTTTGCCTTGCTCCTTCATCTGCAGTGTGTTTTTCTGTCTTCTCATTTTGCTTAACTTACTGTGTTTGGGGTCTCCTTTTCACAGGCTGCAGGTTCGTAGTTCCCGTTGTTTTTGGTGTCTGTCCCCAGTGGCTAAGGTTGGTTCAGTGGGTTGTGTAGGCTTCCTGGTGGAGGGGACTAGTGCCTATGTTCTGGTGGATGAGGCTGGATCTTGTCTTTCTGATGGGCAGGTCCACATCTGGTGGTGTGTTTTGGGGTTTCTGTGGCCTTATTATGATTTTAGGCAGCCACTCTGCTAATGGATGGGGTTGTGTTCCTGTCTTGCTAGTTGTTTGGCATAGGGTGTCCAGCACTGTAGCTTGGTGGTCATCGAGTGGAGCTGGGTCTTGGTGTTGAGATGGAGATCTCTGGGATACTTTTGCCATTTGATATTATGTGGAGCTGGGAGGTCTCTTGTGGACCAGTGTCCTGAGGCTCTCCCACCTCAGAGGCACAGCCCTGATGCCTGGCTGGAGCACCTAGAGCCTGTCATACACACGGCTCAGAATAAAATGGAGAAAAAAAAGAATGGAAGAAATAAAATAAAATAAAATAAAGTAAATAAAATAAAATAAAATAAAGTTATTAAAATAAAAAATAATTATTAAAAAAAGTTTTTTTGTAGAAAAAGAATTTTTAAAGTAATAAAAAAATAAAAACAAAAACAAAAAAAACGGACAGGCAGAACCCTAGGACAAATGGTAAAAGCAAAGCTATACAGACAAATTCACACACAGAAGCATACATATACACCCTCACAAAAAGAGAAAAAGTGAAAAAAATATATATATCATTGCTCCCAAAGACCACCTTCTCAATTTGGGATGATTAGTTGTCTATTCAGGTATTCCACAGATGCAGGGTACATCAAGTTGATTGTGGAAATTTAATCCGCTGCTCCTGAGGCTGCTGGGAGAGATTTCCCTTTCTCTTCTTTGTTCGCACAGCTCCTGGGGTTCAGCTTTGGATTTGGACCCGCCTCTGCATGTAGGTCGCCTGAGGGCGTCTGTTCTTTGCTCAGACAGGACGGGGTTAAAGGAGCAGCTGATTCGGGGGCTCTGGCTCACTCAGGCCGGGGGGAGGGAGGGGTACGGATGTGGGGTGATCCTGCGGCGGCAGAGGCTGGCATGACGTTGCACCAGCCTGAGGCGCGCCGTGCGTTCTCCCGGGGAAGTTGTCCCTGGATCACGGGACCCTGGCAGTGGTGGGCTGCACTGGCTCCCGGGAGGGGAGGTGTGGATAGTGACCTGTGCTTGCACACAGGCTTCTTGGTGGCGGCAGCAGCAGCGTTAGCATTTCATGCTGGTCTCTGGGGTCTGCGCTGATAGCCGCGGCTCACACCCGTCTCTGGAGCTCCTTTAAGCGGCGCTCTTAATCCCCTCTAGTCGCGCACCAGGAAACAAAGAGGCAAGAAAATGTCTCTTGTCTCTTTGGCAGCTCCAGACATTTTCCCGGACTCCCTTCTGGCTAGCTGTGGTGCACTAGCTGCTTCAGGCTGTGTGCATGCAGCCAACCCCAGTCCTCTCCCTGGGATCTGACCTCCGAAGCCCGAGCCTCAACTCCCAGCCCCCACCTGCCCCGGCGGGTGGGCAGACAAGCCTCTCGGGCTGTTGAGTGCTGGTCGGCACTGATCCTAGGTGTGGGAATCTCTCCGCTTTGCCCTCCGTACCCCTGTGGCTGTGCTTTCCTCCGTGGCTCTGAAGCTTCCCCCCTCTGCCACCCGCAGTCTGCGCCCACGAAGGGGCTTCCTAGTGTGTGGAAACCTTTCCTCCTTCACAGCTCCCTCCCACTGGTGCAGGTCCTGTCCCTATTCTTTTGTCTCTGTTTTTTCTTTTTTCTTTTGCCCTACCCAAGTACATGGGGAGTTTCTTGCCTTTTGGGAGGTCTGACGTCTTCTGCCTGCGTTCAATGGGTGTTCTGTAGAGTTGTTCCACATGTAGATGTATTTCTGATGTATTTGTGGGGAGGAAGGTGATCTCCGTGTCTTACTCTTCCGCCATCTTGAAGGTCCCTGTATCATTTTTTTAAATTAAATTCCACATATGAATGATATCATATAATATTTGTCTTTCTCTGTCTTACTGAGTTCACTTAGTATGATAATCTGTAGATCCATCCATGTTGCTGCAAATGGCATTATTAAAAAAAAAGGAATAACGCTGTTCCATTTTTTTTAACAGTTGAGGAAACTGAGTCTCAAAATCTTTCTTGTCCTTATAAGTACTGTGGGATGGAACTTAATTTTGAGCCTCAGACTCCAAAACCATAACATCACACTAGACACTGTGTTTAGAATTTTCAAGAATTTGCTAACTGATCAATCCATGTAGAGTTGAGCATTGGCTAATAGTAAGGAAACACCATAGGATTGCAGATAATTTAGATAAATGAATGAATGAATGAAGCAAGCAAGCATACATTGCACGTATCCTGTGGAAGGAACATTTTGTAAGTAATTACATACGTATTTAATCATAAGAAGTTGGTGGTAGTCTTGACTAATTTAGTGATTCATTTGTGCCCATAATGAGCAGCAGAACAAGATTTCTAGAAAGTTTTCTTCGAGATAATACTTCCAACTTGAACTCTAAAACATGAAACAAAATTACTTTTTTTCACATTATTTACTTTTCTATGGAAGACTTTAATTATGATATTTAATCATATCATTTATGTAGCAATAATAAAATTTTTTTGAAAGGTTGATGAAATATCCCCAAACAGTCTGAGGTAAGCTTCTAAGATATGCTTTTAAATAGTCTTTTATGATATACATATATTGAAATAATGTATTATCAATATCTTACCATATTACCACATCATAGTAACTTCACTATTAGAAATAACATCTTTTGTAAAACATGATTTCCATCATTGTTAAAAATTATGTCATCAAACTGATTTCAACTGAATTAAATTGGAAAATAATTAAAAACACCCTTTTCAAACTGATATGATTCTACATAGATATACACATGTAAAAAAAAATAAAAGATACGGTTCAAGATAATAATAAAGTACTTTCTGCTTGTGAATGCAAATGTTCCATGAGTAAGAGAACTTCTATATTTTTATTTATATCTATTGCTAATTTTCTTAGAGAATTTCCCCAAATTCAGTTGTCCAGTACTTATATATCATACATGGATTTTACAAACTATGTCCTTATTTCAGAAGGTAAAGTTTGCATGCCTAGTTTACACACTAGATAAAGATTCTATTTTTATATGAAAAAATGTCAACATTTTAACAAGTGGACACTAGTATTTTACTTATAAAAAGAATAAAAATATTGATTTGTCATGTATGTTTTAAGGCATTCCTTAAACTGATTTTATGTTACTTCTTATAGTTCATGTGCATTGTTCTTATGTAGTTACTTTTGAATGAAAAACCAAACACAATAGAGCATGGTAATAGACAAAGCTGAACGTGTGCTTGGGGCTGTTCTGAATTTCACAGTTAAGGCTTGGAGTGGGGCTGATGAAACAGTCTATTTGGGACAGACTTACAGGGTCAGCTTCATGGGTGTGTGACCATTGCAATTGCACAGGGCCCTGTCTTCAGAAGTATCACCCTCCCCCACCATGCCCACACCCTCTTATGCTTGGGGTTTAATGCTCTGCAGTCATTGTCTTGATATTTTTATCTTTGAATTTGTGTTGCATAAGTAAAGTCTGATGGGATAATGGAGAATGTACTTGGCGCTTGAAGCTTTCCCTCAGGTGTTGTTCCACATTCACCACCCACCTGGGTGAGCTCCAGGCCACCTACTTCCCCTCGCATAGCGAGACCACTGCTGCCCTCTAGCTCGGTGGAGACCCAAACACTGGCAGCCCTGTGATGTGCTCTGACTTGCGGGGGCAGTGCCCCAGGGGCTGTGGGGGTCTGCACTCAACGTGTGCCCGAGAGCATGACATTAAAGAGCAAATTAAAAACAATAAAGACTGGGTAAGAAAGGACAGAACTTTTTTTTCCTGCTTTTTGAACAGGGGCCACGCATTTTACTTTTTCACTGGACCCTGTAAGATTTGGAGCTAGACTTCGTAATTTAGAACTAATATTGAATGTCATGTCTGACACACTAGCTCAGATGAGAAGGGCAATTCTGAGGTGCATGATATTTTAGGGTATCGGGTTATTTTACAAAATAACCATCTGGCCTTAAAGACTTAAATATCATCTCTCTAAATTGTTACTTTTTCAGGCACATATGCACTTACTAAATATCCTCAATACATCAAACATTACCTACAAGTTTGTTCAGTGTGTCTTGCTCATGGAAGTACAGATTCCTTAGGAAGTACCTGCACTGCTGCTGGGCTCCGGAAAACAGGGCAGCTATCAGAGAATCACACTTATATTTTAGAAAATGTCATAGATAATTCATAAGAAGAAATTAGTTGTGTGAACATAGAACATGATGCTAGAATTAACAGTATCATTTTCCTCATATCAAAATAATCATTTTCAAGGTAATTTTCTCAGTATTCATAGTTGTGAAGCATGAAATAAAATGTTATGCCAAACTAGCTAGATGTTTAATGGAACTTAAAGATTACAATGAAATGCATCCATAACTGTCTTTTCCTAATTTAATCGTATGTACCGAGTTCTATGTGTATCTGTATAATAACTCAAACAATTACACTTCTTATAACTTGGACCTGATACATGGGCAGAATATAAAACATACTACGTGGGTGAAAGGAAATAGTACACAACTTTTTAAAAAATATGCCTAGGTCTTTTTATCTGTCTACCTAGAATGCTTCACCTACATTCTCTTTCAGACTGGTAACACATTGCTTAACTATCTTTGGAGAACAAGGTTACCTCAGAATTTTTATCATTGAAAGGTCTTTGAAACTTTTTTTTGCATGTCTTGAAAAAACTCTGCCCAACTTCTTCCACTATAGTGGTTTGTTCTTTTTTGTTCATTCTTTCTGTAAGGGTGTTTTTAACTCTCATTCAAAATTCTCACTCTCATCAGACTTTGCTGTTGCAGACATATCATGACCAAGACAGGCGTAGCAACGTTCAGAGGGGACTCAGGTGTTAGTTACATCTACAGGCTATATAAAAAGTTGCAGGGGGTGCACAATTTTCCCTTAAACCTCCTCCTGACCATGCTTAGTCTTCTACGTCACAGAATATTGAAACCAATTACACTTTGATAAATGCATGGATGAAAAATAAACTCCATATGTATAACACCCACTCCTACTAGTTTTAGGCTCAACTGGACAATTAATCGCACATGACCCCAATAGGCCACACTTGACAATGGTTTCATTAGAAGGATACAATACAATAAACAAAGCATGTCCATCAGGCAGAATCAGGTGATTCTTTAACATGTCAGCTCCCACAAGTGTCCAGGGCTAACGTCTTTCTCCAACACTGCAAGGTGACAGCTCAGGTATAAATCTGAGATCATACGTAAGTGTGAGACCTACTCTAACATTTCCCATGTCCCAAATAGGAATCGGTATCTTTTATAACAGCCCGTAAGCAAAAAAAATTACCAGTTATAAAAACGTTTTCTTGTACCTCACTCAAGAAATCCCACAAGGTATTTATAGTCATTCACAGTCCCCCCAGACCAGATGCAGTTTACAAATCAGGGTTTATTTTTATCATACGCAATGTAGCCTAGTAGTACAGCTGACATTCTACCAGTATTAGATTTCCATGGAAACAAAGCTAGAAGGTTAACTCAACGTCATTTTTCTTTTCATAGAGAAGGAGAAAATATTTTTCTATCCCTCTATTTACTTTAGGAAACACGAATATTTGGGAATTTGGATTACCAAACAGGCCTTATTCTCTGACTTATAAAGCAATAAAATTCAAAATGACAGCTATAATGTAACTCAAAAAACTGAAAAAAAATAAAATGTTCTCAAAAAAAGTAGATAAGAAAAACTAATAAAGATAAAAAGCCAGTTAACAAGTAAAAATTATCAAAGTATAAAAAAGGAAAATTTGATTAAAAATTAAATTTTTATTTTGAAAAGAATGTCAAAATAATTTTTTTTCCCAAGTGTCTAAATTTGTTAGGGCTGCTGTAACAAAAACACCATAGACTGGATAGCCTTTAAAAACCCATTTATTTCTTAGAGCTGGAGGCTGGGAAGTCCAAGATCAAGGCACCTGCACATTCGGTGTCTGGTAAAAACCTATTTTCTTCCTTCTTCTCCTTGTATTCTTAAATGGCAGAATGGGTGAGAGCTCTTTGGTTTCCCTTTATAAGAGTACTAATCTGACTCATGAGGGTTCTGCCCTCATGACCTATTCATTTCCAAAAGGCCACACCTCCAAATGCTATCACATTGAGGATTAGGTTTTAATATATGAATTTTGGAGGGACACAAATGTTCAGCCTATAGCGCCATTGAAGATGAGGAAAAAATAATAGAGAAGAAACAAATGAGGAACTTTAGGAATCAGAAAGGAAAACACTTAAGGAAGTGGTCCCCAACCCCTGGGCCATGAATCGGTACTGGTCTGCAGCCTGTTAGGAACCAGGCTGCACAGCAGGAGGTGAGTGGTGGACGAGCGAGTGAAGCTTCATCTGCCATTCCCCATCACTCCCCATCACTCTCATTACCTCCTGAACCACCACCCTCCCAACCCCTGTCCATGGAAAAATTGTCTTCCACGAAAACTGGTCCCTGGTGCCAAAAAGGTTGGGGACCGCTGACTTAAGGGACTTCTGTGTTTCAGTGTGGATAAAATAGTTAATTTTATAGAAAAAATATAAATGACTAAAAGCTTCAAGAAACATTTAAACAACCAGTAACAAGAGAAGAAAATAAAAAACAGTCAAGACTTTCCCACTAAAATAAGGCAACATAATGAAACAATTTTATGGACCATTTCTTATCACTGACACTATTCAACATTTTACTAGAGACACTAAACAACGAAATAAGACAAAAATAAAAACCACAGATAGTCTAAATTTTGGGGAAAAAAAAGATGGAACTCAGTACTTATAGACAATATGATTACTTATCAAGGTAAATTGAATTGACAAAATTGAGAATTGACAAAAGCTTATTAGTGCCAATAAGACAACGTAGTTAATTAGCTAGATATAAGAATATTAAAAATTCAATATATTCCTCTATACCAGTAAGAAACACAAAATATAATTTTAAGATATTCTACTAAAATAGCAATGAAAGCTATATACTATCTAGGAATAACCCTAACAAGAAATGTTAGAGATGTCTGTGAAGAAAATAATAAGAGTACTGAGCAACCTAAAATGAAGGTCTAAATAATAGTGATGATCCATCACGTTTCTCATATGAATACTTAATATTGTACAGATGCCAATTCTGCCCCCACTAGTTTATAAATTCCATGCCGACCCATAGAATTTTTAAATTTTGCTAAAAAAAAAAAAAAAGAAAACCCAAAAAACCTGAATGTGAAATGTATACTGGAGAGGAAATAAATGACCAGTGTCTAGAAATATACCATGTATGTATGTGAATTGTTCCATGATAATAATAGCACATCAAAATACAACAAAATATAGATAATTCAGTACACACTGTTAAAATAATTGTCAATCCATTTGGAAAAATACAAAGTTAGGTTCACAAGTAATACTATGACAAACAAGTTAGATAGATAGATCCAACCAGGATTGACAAACTTTTTCTGTAAAGGGTCAGATAGTAAATATTTTAGTCTATGTGGGCTCTACTCTTTGTTACAAATAGTCATCTCTATAGTGATAGTGCCAAATGAGTGGTATGGGGGGTAGCAAATTTGGCTTTGGCTTCAGGTGGTAGTGCTGACATTGATTTAATCTCACCAGAATTTCCATACTTGGAAATAGGTTAGAATAGCTACCTCATAGCTTGATATAACAATTAAATAATGTGTGAAGTATTTGGCTCTTGTGTTTAGATATAATAGGAATCTAAGTTTTTTTCTGTACTTTTTCCATGCTTGACATAATGCCTGGCTTATAGCACGTACTCCATACATTTTTATTTAACTAAATTAAGTGAAAACTTCTTGCTGCTATTACTTTAACAGTTTGGGGGAACTGAGAGAGATTTTATTGAAATGACTTTGATCTCTTCATAGTCACTACTTCTTAAAGTGAAGCAGACTCATGAAACATGACACATTGTCCCATAGTTTAAAATATTTTAAATTATATGTGTATCTAATATATATTTATATATACTTATTTCTTTTATAAAATATATATTTTATAACATATAATTTATATATACAAATTTATATATTTATACTTAATAAATATAGATTATAAAGAAGAGAATCACAAAAGTTACACCAAGGTTCAAATAAATATAGAATTATGAGACACTTCTGTTTGGACAAATTTTTTGTAATATTTTTAGCTTTTTCTTAACATTATTTGCTGTCTTTGACATTTTGAAATCATGTTGCCCTTACTGTGTAGAAATGCTCTCAGTCACTTAAGATGTTACTTACATAAATTAAACTTGGCAATTTGATGACTCAAAGTCTAAAAATTAGTATCATTCATATTTTGCTTATCACATTTGGGTCTGGAAAAATTTACAAAAATGAAAAAATGACCCTTGAAACCTTGAAAACCTTGACTTATTCCATTCAAAAAGTGAAGAACATTTTAATTAGTTTTAAGCAAAGCCTTTTAAAACAGAATGAAGCAATTAACTCACCGATCTGAAGAATGGGTCAGAAAGCATTGCCCTGAGTACTTCAACTCACCGTTGGTTATACAAAATCTTGGTGTATATGATTTATGTTTCATTATTTCAATGCTGAGTAAATTTATTTAACTTGTATAATTATGATGGTGCATTACATGTTTCTGTATTTGAAGCAAACATACAAAAAAAGAGAGAATGTGGAGGTTTAAAAATGTTTGTATTTTAAAACCTGTAATAATGAAAATTCATGAAATTTTTTAATTGGCAAATTACATACAAAAAGTTATTTGGGTCTTTTCTTTAGTGGGAAAAAATATTTGAGCCTGAGGTTAACAGATTGATTGTGATATCTGATACCACACAGTGAGAAGTCTGGATATCTGTAATGCATCTTCAAAACTCAGTAAGACTTAAATGCATTCCTTAATACCCAATCTTAGAATCCAATCAGTGGACATAGACATGTACTACTTAGAAGATTTTATTCTCTGCTTTAAATGTATGATCACTGAGAGCTCAGAGGCAATATATTCTTCCATGAGATACTTAAAAATCGGGTGGAATAGGAAAAGCTTCATAAATAATGTTTGCTCTTATCTTGGATAGAAAATGAATGAAACTCTCTCCCAATGAAATAAAAAAGAATGGGTTATTTTTCTCTCTTCAATTTGCCACTAAGAAAACATCTGCAACTGGACTAATTAGTTATTGCTTTCAGCTGATGGCTTTGACATTCTCTTGCTGTAAATGTCTGCCATATGTATCCCCTCTTCCCCTGAGTGGTACTTTCCACATTTCCTCCAGACACTCTTCTCATCAGAATTCTTCAATAGTTCCTATTATGTTTAAGATAAAAATCTAATTTTTTTTTACATGGTATAAAAGGGCACTTTGGCCCCTGCCAGCCTCTTGAGAAACAAATATATTTTCTCCCTTCACTTTGATGCTGTACAATATTGAATGTACAACACTCTCCCCTGCTTCTGCACCTTTGCCCATGCAGTTCTCTCCATTTGAAATACTCATATTTCATAACTAATAGCAATGTATTACTTTTGCAAACTCCAACCCATCCCTCAAGTCTTAATTCAAATGCCTTCTTCTGTAGGCTTCTTCTCGCATGCTCATTCTTTATTTTATACTTACATGTATTGATATTATGGCACAAATCTTTAATATGAATATTACCTTCTGGGTACTAATCTCTTTGGGGGGTAGGAGATTACTTTTTCATATCTCTGGTTCCTAGAGCAGTATCTGGTATACAATAGTTGGTGAATACATATTTTTGAATGAATAATAGGTTGTTTTACCAGTTTCAATAAGCTGTAATAAATAATGATGTAGCCTGCTAAAGAGTCCTATATCACAGATCTATGAAACTGTAATTGTACATTTAATTGTCTTGGCCCCAAGTACATGAATTATGTTCCCATATAATTGTACAAAGTCCCCTTTGTGTGTTTTTCATACTTTTTAATAGTAAAACTAAAAGATTAATTATTGTAGGACTGCTGAAAAATTAGTAACCGCTTGAATGCCAATTTCCTTTATATAAGTAAAAGAAAAATATACATAAAAGAGGTTTATATTTCTAGGTGATACAGAAACGGCACAGGCAGGTACAAGCAATGCTGTTTGATTGAGTACAGATTAGGCCAGTTTGGTGCAACCTTCTCTACTCCTCTGTACTGATATAGTCTTGCATCTTTTTAACTACATGACAAAAGCTTGTCTTCTACGATGTCCCTATCTTTCATAAAACACCTTTAATGATGAGCCAGATTAAGCCCTCAACACACATTGACTAAATGCATTGAGTGACTTGGAGTTCAGAGAGAGAATTCTTTTTTTCATTTTCATTATTTATTTAAATTATTTCATTGTGGGACTTTATCTTGGTAGTTGAGAGTAAAAATGAAAATAATTCTAATTCATCCAATAGAATGGTAATGACGGGGTTTGTCACAGAAGGACGAAACGATTTACTCTGTTGTCTTTATGTATGTTTGTGTGTTTTGGAGAAAGTACCGTGAATTTGGGGTTCACTTACCCCCAAATGAAAGGGTTAAAACAGGGTGTTCTCAGATGGATTTAAGGAATTAAAAATACACGTAAAACCATTACTCTTTGTCTCTGAGTTTTCTAATAATTTACTAATCAATTAATTATGGCATGAGGTTTATTTTAATAACTTTCTGGATCTACTATCATAAGTCATTGCATGAATATTCTCTATTACATCATAATGTAAAGAGAAGACCATACATGCTCCATATTAAGTGGTGCTAAGCATGTTTTTTTTTTGTTTTTTTTTTTTAGGTCTCGAATCCATTTTGAGTTTATTTTTGTGTATGGTGTTAGAGAGTGTTCTAATTTCATTCTTTTACATGTAGCTGTCCAGTTTTCCCAGCACCACTTATTGAAGAGACTGTCTTTTCTCCATTGTATATCCTTGCCTCCTTTGTCATAGATTAGTTGACCATAGGTGCGTGGGTTTATCTCTGGGCTTTCTATCTTGTTCCATTGATCTATGTTTCTGTTTTTGTGCCAGTACCATATTGTCTTGATTACTGTAGCTTTGTAGTATAGCCTGAAGTCAGGGAGTCTGATTCCTCCCACTCTGTTTTTTTCCCTCAAGACTGCTTTGGCTATTTGGGGTCTTTTGTGTCTCCATACAAATTTTAAGATTTTTTGTTCTAGTTCCGTAAAAAAAGCCATTGGTAATTTGATAGGGATTTCATTGAATCTGTAGATTGCTTTGGGTAGTATAGTCATTTTCACAATATTGATACTTCCAATCCAAGAACATGGTATATCTCTCCATCTGTTGGTATCATCTTTAATTTCTTTCATCAGTGTCTTATAGTTTTCTGCATATAGGTCTTTTGTCTCCCTAGGTAGGTTTATTCCTAGGTATTTTATTCTTTTTGTTACAATGGTAAATGGGAGTGTTTCCTTAATTTCTCTTTCAAATTTTTCATCATTAGTGTATAGGAATGCAAGAGATTTCTGCACATTAATTTTGTATCCTGCAACTTTACCAAATTCATTGATTAGCTCTAGTAGTTTTCTGGTGGCATTTTTAGGATTCTCTATGTATAGTACCATGTCATCTGCAAACAGTGGCAGTTTTACTTCTTCTTTTCCAATTTGTATTCCTTTTATTTCTTTTTCTTCTTTGGTTGCACTGGCTAAGACTTGCAAAACAATGTTGAATAATAGTGGTGAGAGTGGACATCCTTGTCTTGTTCCTGATCTTAGAGGAAATGCTTTCAGTTTTTCACCATTGAGGATGATGTTTGCTGTGGGTTTGTCATATATGGCCTTTATTATGTTGAGGTAGGTTCCCTCTATGCCCACTTTCTGGAGAGTTTTTTTTATCATAAATGGGTGTTGAATTTTGTCAAAAGCTTTTTCTGCATCTATTGAGATGATCATATAGTTTTTATTCTTCAATTTGTTAATATGGTGTATCACATTGATTGATTTGCGTATATTGAAGAATCCTTGCATCCCTGGGATAAATCTCACTTGATCATGGTGTATGACCCTTCTAATGTGTTGTTGGGTTCTGTTTGCTAGTATTTTGTTGAGGATTTTTGCATCTATATTCATCAGTGATATTGGTCTGTACTTTTCTTTTTTTGTAGTATCTTTGTCTGGTTTTGGTATCAGGGTTATGGTGGCCTCATAGAATGTGTTTGGGAGTGTTCCTTCCTCTGCAATTTTTTGGAAGAGTTTGAGAAGGATGGGTGTTAGCTCTTCTCTAAATGTTTGATAGAATTCATCTGTGAAGCCATCTGGTCCTGGACTTTTGTTTGTTGGAAGATTTTTAATCACAGTTTCAATTTCATTATTTGTGATTGGTCTGTTCATATTTTCTATTTCTTCCTGGTTCAGTCTTGGAAGGTTATACATTTCTAAGAATTTGTCCATTTCTTCCAGGTTGTCCATTTTATTGGCAGAATTGCTTGTAGTAGTCTTTTAGGATGCTTTGTATTTCTGTGGTGTCTGTTGTAACTTCTCCTTTTTCATTTCTAATTTTATTGATTTGAGTCCTCTCCCTCTTTTTCTTGATGAGTCTGGCTAATGGTTTATCAATTTTGTTTATCTTCTTGAAGAACCAGCTTTTAGTTTTATTGATCTTTGCTATTGTTTTCTTTGTTTCTATTTCATTTAGTTCTGCTCTGATCTTTATGATTTCTTTCCTTCTGCTAACTTTGGGTTTTGTTTGTTCTTCTTTCTCTAGTTCCTTTAGGTGTAAGGTTAGATTGTTTATTTGAGATTTTTCTTGTTTCTTGAGGTAGGCTTGTATAGCTTGTATAGCTGTTTTGGATTGTTGTGTTTTCATTGTCATTTGTCTCTAGGTATTTTTTGATTTCCTCTTTGATTTCTTCAGTGATCTCTTGGTTATTTAGTAACGTATTGTTTAGCCTCCATGTGTTTGTGTTTTTTACGGTTTTTTCCCTGTAATTCATTTCTAATCTCATAGCGTTGTGGTCAGAAAAGATGCTTGATATGATTTCAGTTTTCTTAAATTTACTGAGGCTTGATTTGTGACCCAAGATGTGATCTATCCTGGAGAATGTTCTGTGCGCACTTGAGAAGAACGTGTAATCTGCTGGTTTTGGATGGAATGTCCTATAAATATCAATTAAATCTATCTGGTCTATTGTGTCATTTAAAGCTTCTGTTTCCTTATTTATTTTCATTTTGGATGATCTGTCCATTGGTGTAAGTGAGGTGTTAAAGTCCCCCACTATTATTATGTTACTGTCGATTTCCTCTTTTAGAGCTGTTAACAGTTGCCTTATGTATTGAGGTGCTCCTATGTTGGGTGCATATATATTTATAATTGTTATATCTTCTTCTTGGATTGATCCCTTGATCATTAAGTAGTGTCCTTCCTTGTCTCTTGTAACATTCTTTTTTTTAAAGTCTATTTTATCTAATCTGAGTATTGCTACTCCAGCTTTCTTTTGATTTCCATTGGCATGGAATATCTTTTTCCATCCCCTCTCTTTCAGTCTGTATGTGTCCCTAGGTCTGAAGTGGGTCTCTTGTAGACAGCTTATATATGGGTTTTATTTTTGTATCCATTCAGCAAGCCTGTGTCTTTTGGTTGGAGCATTTAATCTATTCACGTTTAAGGTAATTATCGATATGTATGTTCCTATGACCATTTTCTTAATTGTTTTGGGTTTGTTTTTGTAGGTCCTTTTCTTCTCTTGTGTTTCCCACTTAGAGAAGTTCCTTTAGCATTTGTTGTAGAGCTGGCTTGGTGGTGCTGAATTCTCTTAGCTTTTGCTTGTCTGTAAAGCTTTTGATTTCTCCATCGAATCTGAATGAGATCCTTGCTGGGTAGAGTAATCTTGGTTGTGGTTTCTTCCCTTTCATCACTTGAAGTATATCATGCCACTCCCTTCTGGCTTGTAGAGTTTCTGCTGAGAAATCAGCTGTTAACCTTATGGGAGTTCCCTTGTATGTTATTTGTCATTTTTCCCTTGCTGCTTTGAATAATTTTTCTTTGTCTTTAATTTTTGCCAATTTGATTACTATGTGTCTCAGCGTGTTTATCCTGTATGGGACTCTCTGTTCTTCCTGGACTTTGGTGGCTATTTCCTTTCCCATGTTAGGGAAGTTTTTGACTATAATCTCTTCAAATATTTTATCTGGTCCTTTCTCTCTCTCTTCTCCTTCTGGGACCCCTATAATGTGAATGTTGTTGAGTTTAATGTTGTCCCAGAGGTCTCTTAGGCTGTCTTCATTTCTTTTCATTCTTTTTTCTTTATTCTGTTCTGCAGCAGTGAATTCCACCATTCTGTCTTCCAGGTCACTTATCCATCCTTCTGCCTCAGTTATTCTGCTATTGATTCCTTCTAGTGTAGTTTTTGTTTCAGTTATTGTATTGTTCATCTCTGTTTGTTTGTTCTTTAATTCTTCTAGGTCTTTGTTAAACATTTCTTGCATCTTCTCGATCTCTGCCTCCATTGTTTTTCTGAGGTCCTGGATCATCTTTACTATCATTATTCTGAATTCTTTTTCTGGAAGGTTGCCTATCTCCACTTCATTTAGTTGTTTTTCTGGGGTTTTATCTTGTTCCTTCATCTGGTATATAGCCCTCTGCCTTTTCATCTTGTCTATCTTTCTGTGAATGTGGTTTTTGTTCCACAGGCTGCAGGATTGTAGTTCTTCTTGCTTCTGCTGTCTGCCCTCTGGTGGATGAGGCTATCTAAGAGGCTTGTGTAAGTTTCCTGACGGGAGGGACTGGTGGTGGGTAGAGCTGACTGGTGTCTGATGTCAGGTGAGCAGAGTGAAAATTATGGCTAGGTTTTATTTCCTATTGTTTTCAGAAAAATGTATTCATTAATTACAAATGTGGATATAAGTTATTTTAAGGTGCTAATTTGAAAGTATTGCAGATAAGCATAAAGTAAAGGAAGACTAATCCTCGGGCAGTTCTGCTGCATCATGGAAAGGGTGTCTTTTTGGCAATTTGATAATACATTTAGACTATATAAATTGCAATGAAACATTACATTAGGCAAAATGTTTTGAAAATACTTTTCTTTTGTTGTTTAAAATGAAGGTTCTACCTTAATAAATATGATTTCTTGATTAACTCTTTTTTGAGGGTGATAAATATTGAAAAGTTTATAGTCAAAATTTATGAAATATTTTGAAAACTTGGCATGTTTATAAATGGACAAATTTATCTGAAGTTTTAAAAACTGTCAGAGATAAGAGAAGATCTTTTAATTGAAATATAAGTATGCTACTACTAAATTTTGATGAGTAAGTTATCAAATTTTTTATATATAAAATTTAAATGGAATATATGTTCAAAATATGTTTATACATTTAAAGTAAAATTCTTGATAATTCACAGAATTTTAAATTATGCATACTATTAACAAATGATTTCTTCTTAATTTTTATGTTTTTGTTAAACTATACTTGCTGTTTAAACTGATCTTTTGTCTTTTGTTTTCTATTTTCTAACAGCTCCTTCAGGTTGGAAGGAATACCTTTATTTGGAGGCATGTCAGTTCATTTTTGTCACTTCAGATTCATCATTATGACTTCTTGAGGCCAGATCTATTTTTGAAGTAACCAGAAACCTGTCCATCTTGGAGCAGCAAACCCCTCAACTTGGAGCACAAATGATCACTGATATGGTCTACATAAAACCATCTGCCTCTAGTCTGACAGCCATGAGCAGAGCCCTGGGGGCAAAAAAAGCCACAGCCTTAAATCTCTTTACTCAGATATTACCAAGAAGATTAAAAAAAAAAAAAAAGATGAAAAGGACTAAACAAGCAAACTTACAAAAAACCAAAAAGGAAACAAACAAAATCCAACTTATTTTACCATTGAAATTATTCCCAGATGTGAACACCAAAAAATTTATATTCAGTAATTCAGTAGTAAATTATAATTTAATTTATCATTTGGGAAGGTGAAAGTATAGAAATAGGTATCTATAGCCAGAACTACTCAGCATTTCAAAATATGTAGACAAAAACAAA
Organism: Eubalaena glacialis; assembly: GCF_028564815.1. Classification (NCBI taxonomy): domain Eukaryota; kingdom Metazoa; phylum Chordata; class Mammalia; order Artiodactyla; family Balaenidae; genus Eubalaena; species Eubalaena glacialis. The sequence continues at coordinate 100,005,544 of NC_083719.1, forward strand.
CAAACAAACAAACAAAACTGAACAAACGATGGAACACTGCAGCAATGAACAGTATTAGAACAGAATGTTGCTGTTTGCAAAGAGAGAGGACGTTTGCCATCTTCTGTACACATTCAAAGCCATAATGGAATAAGAGTACTGTCAATTGCTTGAAAATTTTCTGCATTCAATCCTTCACCCCATATTGGTTGAGAGAGGAGGGGTCAGTTCTTGCTGATTACTTCTCAATACACTTCTACTATTTGCACTGTCATTTCCATTCAGGGTAATGATGTGTGCTGTTATTTGCACAGATGGTCCCATGAGTTTTGAGACCACAACAAAGTTTCTTGCAGGAGCCCAAAAAGGAAACATTTAAGAATTCTCCAGACATTGATTTCTCTTTCTTCTATAAAAAATCAGTTATCTAATAAAAAATGGACTTGTCTCAGATTAAAGAACAACTACAAAATAATAATGAAAAAAACATCAGTGTGGTCGAATGAATGAAAAAGGGATCAAAAGTTTTTTTTAGTGAGGATCATTTTATATCATTAACAGCCAAGAAGTCAAATACAGTGAACTGTACACTAAACATCTGTGTTGAACATCTATTTGTTCTCTTAATTAACAAAACCATTTGTAATTTGTATTTCACATATAAGAGATTTTTATAGCCATTTATCTATGCTTCATGGGAAAATGTACTAGACAAACAGCATTTTCAGTTTATTTTTCTAAATAAATGTGTTGTTTGTATTATTTGTAGTTGCTTATTCGATGTGGTTTTCATTACCTGGAAGACATTTTCTTTGGTCATTAGCAAGCTTTTATCATGCTAATTCAGAACTAATGGAAGACTGAAATTTCAAATATTTTTGTGGTATAAAATTGTGCTTTCTATTCCCTAAACTCTGAAGAAGAAGTGATATATTTTTCACTAGAACCTTCTTGTCAAGAGTTATTTTAATATTCTAGTTATGCTAACTATCTGCAGTTAGTTTTAATATATTGGGGACATTCAAAACAGAAAATTTGAGTATTATATCAATAAGAATTTCCTCTAAGTTGTCTTCTTGGAAATCTGCTCTAAAAGAAGATAAAAATTAGATTTTTTTTTTTAGGCCCTTAATCATACCTAACGAGTCCTCAGTCCCACCCAGAGATCCGCTAAGAACTTCCATCAGTGCATATAAAAATGACTAGGCAATCCTACTGGAGCAAAAACAGAACTCTCAGTGAACAAGGGCTTATTGAGTGCCCACAAAGTTCTCACCCTTACTTGACACTCATCAGCTGGAGCCTTGATCACTGCTACCACCAGTAAGTAGTGCACAGCTCCAACGAATTATTCTTTTTTCAACTAGAGTATAATTGACACCATTATGTTAATTTCAGATGTACAAACGTAATGACTTGATATTTGTATATATTGGAAAATAATTACCACAATAAGTCCAGGTAACATTGTCAGCACACATAGTTACACATTTTTTTTTTCTTGTGATGAGAACTTTCAATACCCCTTCTCCTAGCTACTTTCAAATATGCAATAGAGTATTATTAACTATAGTTATGTTTGTGATGCTCTGGAGTGCGGGCAGGGAAGAGCAGGAAGATAGTGCCAGCCCTCTGAGGTCTTTGGAAAAGATGAACTCAGCCTTTAGATAAGTGTTTTAATTAGAGACCCTCAGGCTGCAGCTATGATAATCAGTTAACAGGTTTCTTTCATAGAAAGACTGATCTCCTGGGTCTGTTTCCTCTTGCTGTGCCGGGGTGTGTGTGTGTGTGGGGGGGGGGGGGTAGTAGCCCTTTAAGGACTTGTTCTCCCTTGGTTCCAGTCCTGTGGGACCCACAAGCACAAACCCCACTGGCCACCAGAGCCAGGCAATGTAGAAGTGTTCCCTGGCAGCAGCCGCAAAAATTGGGTTGTCAGACAAGGATACAATAAACTCCTTTCTGGGACACACCAGTGAGACGGAGCGAGGGGGAAGGAAAGAGGAAAGACTCCAAGTACCAGCCTCCATACCCACCTACCTACCCCCAGGCCCTTCCTAGACCCCTAAACTGTGTGCCGGACCAGAAGCCTGCGCCTCAAGCCAAAGCTCCAGGACAAGTAAGTAGGCCCCTTTCTCAGAAAGACTGGCGGCGAGTTTCAGTCTGGTCTTTGTGCAGTGCCCTGGGGGTGAGGTCTGACAAGAACTGACTCTCTGATTGTTGCAATCCCATAGCGCCCAGGATCACAAGTCCCCCAGCCTCCAGAGCCAGGCAATTAAGGGGCGTCCCCTGAGCAGCAGCCCCCAAAACCGAGGGCACTAGACGTGTAAAACCTCCCCTCAGAGAGATACTGGTGCTCTGGAGGGAGGCAGAGGGGCAGTGCATAGACGGCGCCCACGGACAGAAAAGAAAGGAAAAAAAGGCTTAGAATTGGGGAGAAAAAAAAAAAAGATGGGGTCTCCCGGTTAAAAGGAGCCAGGGGCGGAGCATGTAAGTGGCTCCTGCTGGGGAAAAAAAAAAACAAAGATGGCGCCTGCTGGCTCCAGCGAGCCGGGGATGTGAATTTAGATGCCTGCCCCCTAGGCTGATGCTTTAAGCCTCGTTCACTTAAAAGTCTCCGAGCTTCTGGATCGGCTGCCTCTGCGTTGGGCGCCCTGGGCCAGGTGAGTCAGAGAGCCCTTTAAGAGCGTTCCTCCGTTTGTGGGTCTCGCGGTCATCGTTTTCAAAGCTAGATGTTTTGGGGCCTCGTTTCTCAGGCACAGGTCTTAAAAGTTGAGGTGCCCAATGTGGGGTTCAAACCCTTTGCTCCTCAGGGAGAAGCTCATGGTTGAGTTCCCTCCAGACTGTGGGTCTCTGCACTGCATGTGGGGTTTATGGTGACCTTGTGTTCCACCCTCCCCCACCCGCTTCACCGTGGGCTTCCTCTCATTAGCCTGGTGCAAATGAGTTGCTCGGTTTTTAGGTTTTCTTCAGAGGAAATTTTTCAGTATGTAGCTACAGATTCGGTGTGTTTGTGGAAAGAGATGAGTCCAAGATCCTCCTAAGTCACCATCTTATACTGGAAACCCCACAAACAAATTATGTTCAACAAATTAAAATAGGTCTTTAGGTTTATTCCCAAACTATGATCTGAAACCAAATTCCCATTATATTGTTCTTCACACTTAAATTGATTTACTCTCTGCAATCTCTCTTGGTAGTACTTAGAGTATCCTGTAACATGATGAAGAAAATTAGTTTGTTACGCGTGATTTGAATCCATTAAAATTAAGACATTGTACATGAAAATAACTCAGCTAGGAATCAAATTGCCGGTTCTTGTGGGATGTGAGGCATTGAAGTATGGATACCTGGACTCATTCAAATTCTTTTAAAACCCATGCTGATTGCTTCAAGCTGTGAATTATTTAAGTTCATAAATAGGAAAGTCAACTGTTCTCCAAACATCTAACAACAAAATCCATCAAGAATAAATGATAAAAAATTACAGTTCTTCATTTTATGAGTATTCTTAGCAATAAGCAGTACTATATCTGCTGTAATCTGTGGAGACTGTCTAAAAGATTTTGCAAAGATGTGACATTATCAGGCCTGCTATTCAGCAGGATAACTCATAGTAATTTATAAAGGGAGTTGGAGTGAGGCTAAGGAAGGTGGGGCACAGACCAGAAAAAACGTCTAAAATTTTCCTTGGATTTAGTTTATTTATTCTCTTCCACTTTAATTACATTTACTTTTCAAGTAATTTCACTTGTCCATCACTGGATCTTCTTTCATCCTCTTTAAGAGGATAGCTTTGCTATCTTCACAATTCAATATTACTTTTGCAAAATCTATTAAACAATATTCAGTTTCCATTGAGAAGTACTATTATACTTATACATAGTTTTAGAACTTAGAATGCCAGTGAAGTTAATCTCTACTTTCTTACATTTGCTTTTAGAGTACAGGTGTGTTATTTACATGCACCTCTCTCCTTGCTGGCCCCAATTCACGAAATTATCAGGTTTATTGACATGGGTAAGACAATTCTCTTTATTTACTGAGTGCCCACTCTGGAACATGAACTGTCTTGGGCAGTAGGAAGAAACAGGTTACAGATCCTATTCTGATGGACTTTATGATCTAGTTGGAGAGAAACACGTTAAACATGTAATTTCACCAGTTAACAAAAAATACAACTGTACTAAATTCTATGAAGAAAGTTATATGGTATGCCCAGACCATATATCCAGTGGATCTAACTCAGTGACGGAAGTAAACTTTGGCTGAGATCTGAAAGGTAACTAGTTGATAAATGGGGCAAAATCATGTGAAAAGCAGTGCAAAAAGGAAAGAAAATAGGATGTCAGACCACCTGAAAACAAACCTAATTAGCTTGGAGCAATGAGAGTAAAAAGCATAGCGCATAGAAAACTGGTGAGGTGGAAGCCCGATCTTACCTAGTAAAGCAGAGAACAAGCATCCATGAAAGGTAAAAGTAGTAAGTATACAGAAATAACAGAGGTAATAGCAAGTCTCTCTGATATAACAAATGTGGCTTTAATTTCTGAAAAGACCAAGGCTGATCCCACTCCTTCCCTGCCACACAAAGGTTTTACTTCTACTTCCAAACAAAATAATGCAGACAGTTACATAATAAAACAGTGGGTTAAGTTATATCTGATTGAATGCAAACCATAAGAAAAAGGGGTTCAAGATGAATATCAAAGAGCAGAATTACAAATAAAAAATTAAGAATGACACTGGGAACATTTTTTGTTTATATAAGGTATACTTCTCAATGAAGGTATAAAAAAATGCTTAACTAGACACCTGTGAATTCATAAAGACTTGAGCAACTACAGGTAGACTAACAACAGACATTTAGAAATACATTGACACCAATTTCTATAAAACTAGGTTTGCCTATACGTGTCAGACCTGACTACTCTCTAAAATCAAAAGGGATCCAGGCTTTTTTAAATTCTCTGCTCTGACATCCTTAGAATATGACCTTTGTCCTTGTGCTGCAAAACAGTTACCAGAACTCCAGGCATTACATGCATATTCCAGGCAGCATGATTAAGAAACAGCTCACTTCCTCCTTTTTAAGGAAACTTGCTAAAACATGTTCACACGATATTTTAGTATATTTGTTGTTGTTCAAACTGGCCACACCAGCATAAGGAGGACTAAGGAATATAGTCCCTGGACTGGGTACATTGCCACCTTAAATAAACTTGGTATTGTGACACTACAGAGGCTAGGGAGAATGAATGATGTTGTACAAAACTATCTAATTCTGCCACAAGACTTTAAAAATGTAGCACCGATTCATCATGCCATGAGTTTATTGTTGGAGATTTTAGATACTAAATTATGTGCAAACCTTAGGGAATAAGATTTTCAACTCATATCTTTGGGAGCAAACTAACACAGTGGAGTCATATCCTGTGAACATTTAATTTTTATGGATTCTACTATACTCATGTCTATCCCTTTCCATGAACATTTATACCCAACATTAGTAATGACATGGAAAACCTCTATGTGTCTCCTGTTGTGAACATCTCATCACACTGACTGTGATTCTGGTCCAGAAGGCACTGTGCATGTACAGATGATATAAGAGATTTTCACAGGACATTTTGACTCTTGGGCTTTCACACTTCGTCATTGTGATATTCTAATATGTTGGTAAATACAATATTTCAATAACTCATTTGTGCATGCCTTAATGGAGTGTTTTATCAATTGTTTTTGGGGCAAAAGGAGTATTGGAATTGTCCAACATCTTTTTACTTAATAGGTACCTAAGTTTGGGAGCTCATTTTATGTTCATTCTAAGAAAACATTTCTTACTTTTTGTTTGTTTGTTTGATTATAGCTAAAAAGATGTTTGTTCATTGGTTGTGGTGACAAAATCCAGGTATTTCAGAGGCTTTGGTAGAGGAAACCAATACACCATAAAATTAAAAAGTAAATAGGTAAGCAAGTAGATTTATGGGTTCCCATAGAAAATGCAGGTCCACGCAGATGTGTGCACTTGCCTAACCAGTCAGACTTCCTTTGGCCCTGTGCCAATTCAAATGCGCACAATAACAGCTAAATGTGTTTGAGATTATTTAAAATTTAGAGGTGAAAAGTAGAGCATATTGTGGCATGCAGTGTCATCTGTCAGAGAAAGGGTAGTCCACACTTTTCAAGTTACTTCAGTCTTTTTAATCATAAAATAAAACTAATCCATGAATGACAATTTAACCAAGCACAGCATGGAGACATATGCTCTGTAAGCTCCCTTCAATTTTTCTAGGGAAGTATTTAAATATTTCAAAAGTGTTTATTCTTTATTACCTAATGTACAGATTGAATCAGCAATTTGCTAACCTGATACATTTTTCTGAATAATTTTTTGTTTCTGTATTGAATGCCAATAAAATATAGAGTAATTTTTTAATGAAACATGAAGATGAGACTACAAAAGTGAATAACATTTAGTGCGTTAACAATTCCTTTGCAAGATTATCAAGAAGGAAATATGCAATATTTTACCATAATCTAAAGAAACTATTTTTAAACTGAAGTCGAGTTGATTTACCATGCTGTGCCAATCTCTGCTGTACAGCACAGTGACTCAGTTATACACATATATTCTTTTTTAATATTCTTTTCTGTTATGGTTTATCCCAAGAGATTGGATATAGTTCCCTGTGCTATACAATAGGCCCTTGTTGTTTATCCATTCTAAATGTAATAGTTTGCATCTACCAACCCAAAATTCCTAGTCCATCCCTCTCCTTCTCCCCTCCCCCATCTCCTTTGGTAACCACAAGTCTGCTTTCTATGTTTGTGAGTCTGTTTCTGTTTTGTGGAGAGGTTCATTTGTGCCATATTTTACATTCCACATATAAGTGGTATCATATGGTATTTGTCTTTCTCTTTCTGACTTACTTCACTCAGTATGATAATCTCCAGTTGCATCCATGTTGCTGCAAATGGCATTATTTTGTTCTTTTTTATGGCTGAGTAGTATTCCATTGTATATATGTACCACATCTTCTTTATCCATTCTTCTGTCGATGGACATTTAGGTTGTTTCTGTGTCTTGGCTATTGTGCATAGTGCTGCTATGAACATTGGGGTGCATATATCTTTTTGAATTATAGTTTTGTCCAGGTATATGCCCAGGAGTGGTATTGCTGGATCATATGGTAATTGTATTTTTAGTTTTCTGAGGAACCTCCATACTGTTTTCCATAGTGGCTGCACCAACTTACATTTCCAGCAGCAGTGTAGGAGGGTTCCCTTTCCTCCACACCCTCTCCAGCATTTGTTTTTTGTAGACTTTTTGATGACAGCCTTTCTGACTGGTGTGAGGTGGTACCTTATTGTGGTTTTGATTTGCCTTAAAGAAACACTCTTAACACTTTAATTTTGAATACTTAGAAATTGAGGGAAAGGAACTTGGGCATGAAATGAGGAAGTACACAGTTTTCACTTTATTTTAAAATATATGTTTAATTCACTATCATAAAAATAAAAATAATATGTATAAGAAAAACTCCCCATTTGGCACCATTTGCCCGTCCCACCCCATCTCCAAAGGAAACCACTGTAACCTTTGGCATGATACCTATACCAATAGAAAAATATTGTATTGATATGCATATTGATATATGTGTGATTTCTATGAATGACATCGTAATTTATATAATGTTCTACAACCTGAATTTGTTCTATTCAAGAATAAATCTTGAAGATCTTTACACATTGCTACTTGTATCTCCTGGTAATTCCCTATATAATTTAACTATTCGCTTCTTTGTGTTTGCATGTTTAGGTTACTTATTTTTTGCTCTGATAATCAATTCTGTATGCAGCACCTGTTGTAGGTGATTTCCTGTGCACATGTGCACACTCTAAAGTGGAAATTGAGATTCATTTCTTCTTTATGAAGACACATGGTCAATGTTATAGCATTTAGAAATGCTACATGTTTTTAAATTTTATTATTATTATTTGATATTAGTAGTAGTGGTATGTGAAAAGGCTCTTTTTCATATCAGGAAATTCTACTCCATTATTTGGGAGGTAATAGGAGATTTCACTGGAAATGTGCCATTCGTGTAGTAATTATTATTTTCCAAAAGTACAGATGTCAGCATTAGTTTAGGAAACATGAGGATAGAACATAAAGATATTTCAATAAGCAAAACATGATCCTTAATTATGCTTACAAAACATTGAAAACTACTGTGTTTGTTAACTGGTACTTGCTGTGTGGTTTCAGTTAATGTTGAGGCTTCCTTTTGAAGATGCCATTAAAATTTTCTGGAATGAAATCATGCTTTTGAGATAAAACAGTGGTTTGGTTGTAGTATAAAATGGGAGGCGTGTTCTTCTGCATGACAACTTACGATCACCGTTTTAGTCACAAAATTGCCTCCCTTAGAAATCATCATTTTCAACAGGAGAATATACATAATAATTAATGAAGAACAAACAATTGACCTGAAACAAATAGACTGCCAGTTATTCCTCCAGCAAAGATGGGTTTATTTGGGTTCAGCAGAGAATTGCAGTTAGGGGTCTGCAACCTTGGTGAGCCATGTACAGGTCCCTCCATGGCAAGGGAAGAAGAATGCTTTCTTGGAGAGGAAGGGGAAGTTGGGAGGGCTGTAGTAAACAAAGAGTCCATGGCTTTTTATTGGTTAAGTTCTTGCCAGGAAAGAAGAGGAGACTTTCTTCTTCCTGTTGGGCTCTGCTATCCTTGTCGGGCATGAGAGGTCCCCCTTCTGGTCTCCCAAATCTGAGGCCTCTCTATTTAATTGAGGTTTTTGTTTGTTTTTTTATTTGTTTATTTGTTTTTTACAAAACTAACATATCCACTTAGGTAGCCTAACACTTCTTTTAAATGAAAATATATAATGTATTTGAACTTCAAATGCCAGAAGATTTTATTTGTACATTTAAATTATTAATGTTCTATATTAATGATCTCCCAAATAATGACTACCTAGGTAGGTATTAAAATTATGATGAACAACAGATGGTTGAAAAATTAAAACCATCTAATTTTGTCAGATAAAAATCCACCCTCACTACCCTTTCCCACCAAAAAGAGAAAAGAGAAAGAAAGTTTCCTTTCTAAACTCCTAAACTCCTCCATCAAAGCAGAAGGCCATTTGAGAGGAGACCAAGAGGCATGCTGAAGTAGAAATGGCCTTTGCCAATAGATTTTCCTTTGCACATCTATTTTCCCCAGCATGTGTGATATGAACTGGACACTCAAATGCTTTCTTGAGTAAAATAATGCAATTTTACTGAGAAAATTAGAATAACTGGAACAAAGCAAAAAGCAAAAGAAAGAAGCAGAAAAAGTGTTGCTTTCAACAAAGGTTTGAAAAGCAGCCTCCTTTTTTGTGAGGAAGCTCTTTTAGATTTAAATCTTTCAGAACAGAAAAGATCTGTCAACATTACCTGCTGGAGATACTGGCTGAGATAACCTAGATACTAAATTACCGGAAGATGCCCTAAGGTATTCCCTCTCAGTCTCTTCTGGGGGCAATTATCCCAACTTGAGGGAAATGACTTCCCTGAGTCTTCATATAATCCAAAACTTTCAGGCCATCAGTACTTTTTCCTGCAAAGCCATAATCCTCAAATTTAGGGTAGATCCAGTTTAATGTCTTGCTATTAACTATTCTCCTTTACTCATTCAACAAATATTGAGTGGATATTATGTCCCACATTTTCATTACTTCAGCCTAAAATTTAACTTGGCACTTCCTGGAAGTTCAGGCAGAACTGAAAAGGAGAGCTGCATAATCTGTAGAAAGAGGAAGACAAAGTGTCAAGAAATTAAATAAAAGCCAGGCGCTTAACAAGGAAGTACTGTGCATTTCAGTAAAAGGAGTTTTGTGGTTAGTAAGCTGATGCAGTCTGTTTGTTGTTTCTTATTTTTCCAAGACCAAACCTTGGAATAACTAGAGGACTAGATGTGTGAGCCTGTCTTCTGTATAAGCCAAACTTCTGTTTTGTCACCCTAAATAACCTCAGTCTTGCCTCCTACACACTGTGGGATAAACCAGCTTCTTCTCAGAGTCTCTGTGGAGTGTGTGTTTCTCCCCATTCCCAGGTGCTCCCCTTGCCCACTTCCACGGATATGTTAATTCTGCATCTTGTCCCCTGTACCTGATGTTCTTCTTCACGGCATTTCTCCTCAGGCTGAACACTGCACCTATTCTCTTCTTGCCAAAGCAGAAGCAACACAAGACTTTTCCAAGTCTAGAATGTTTTACTAAAACTAAGGAGGGATAGTAGAGGATTATGGTCTAGTTCAAGTGTCAGCACTCATTTTAATTTGTACATTAGATAATACTAACCTAAAATTTCACATATGGTAATGCACAAGGGGAGATTTCTCTTTGATTACATCCCACACCTCTTCTGCCTTCCTTATCCAAATTACAGCCATCTCCTCAGCCAGCCGTGCTTTAGGACCTTTATTCTCCCCTTCTAGCTGCCTTCAACCCCCAATTACTGTCACTTTATGACATAGAGCAGTTGACCTTTAAGACCTCTTTTTGAGATATTTTCTTCAATACTATCTATACTATCAATACCCATCTATACTAAGCTTCCTACTAAAACTTAGAAGTTAAGAGAGTGCTTTTAACCCAAAGAGATTTTTAGGCACCTGGTAGGATTGCAGTAAAAATATTATCTTCTATTTGCTCAGAATAACTTCTCAGACGTTGTGGAACTGGGAGTGATGATTTTGTTGCTGGTGTTCTGTTTCGTTTGTGTGTTTTCCTCCAATTACATTAGCACTCAGCTAAATACATTTTTATTAATGAATTTATGACCTCTTATGGTAAGATGATGAACCAGAACATTAACCTTGCTTTTGTTTTTAATTCCTGTGTTTTATTTGAGGAAAAAACAAAGTATTTGAATATCTATGTTCTGTTTATATTCATGGCTTACGGGGAGTGACAAAGATACAATAACCAAATGTTCATACAATTCTATTAATTAGATAGGGCAGAAATCATTTGAGGGAATACAGTATATTTGATTACTTTAGAAGTATATTAATTTTACAAGAAACAAATCTGTTAGCATTCCAAGAAGCCATGCTAGCATCCCTATAAAATTAATTAATGGATTCAACAAATATTTAATCAGTGTTTCTAGGCTAAGTTACTATTCTAAGAACTGGGGTACAATAATACACAGAAAAAACAAGTGCTTGCATTCTAATGGGAGTAGGCAGATGACAAGTAAACACAAATTTAACATCAAATATAGAGTATATCTGATGTTAATTAAAAAATTTGGGGAAAAATACAGCGGTGTAAAGGGGAATAGGAAATGATGGAGGTTAGGAAAGTCAGGGTCGTAAAAGCGCTATTTTATTTAGAGCAGTTGGGCAAGGCTTTTTTGATAAGGTGACATTTGAACGTAGACGCAAAGGAACTTTGGGAGCCAACCTTGTGTGATCTGTGAGAAGAGGGTTTCAGGAAAGAAAAGGATATGAGTGAGGGCCCTGGGTCAAGAACATGCTTAGAGTGTCGAAGGAAAAGACATTTAGCTTAGAGTAGAGTGAGTGAGGGAAGAGCAGTGGAGATGAGGTACAATGTAGTAAGGGTGGTGTCAGGTTTTGTGGAATCTTGTAGTGATTTTAGGACTTTGGATTTTACTATGAGTAAAATGAGAAGTTATTAAACAGATTATATCTGAGAAGTGGCAAGATCTAAGGAGCAAGATGATTTATCTTTAAAACATATTACTCTGATATGTAGATGAGACTTAGGACAGGGTTTGAGACAGTTTAGTAGAATACTGGAATAATCCTGAAGAGAGAATACATTGTCCTGGACCAAGGTGGATCATAGTGAAGGTGGTGAGAGGTATTCAGTGTTGGGATATACTTTGAAAGTTTAGCCATCTGCATTTGCTTATAGATTGCTAGATTATGGGTTAGGAGAGAAATAGAGATGTCAGAATTAACTCCAAGTATTTTGGTTCTTTGGATTCTGAGCAAGTAGAATAATGAAATTGCTATTTATTCAGATGAGTAAGACTGAAGTGGAAGGAAAAGCAGGTTTGAGAGGGGGAATGAGGATTTGGTTTGGGAATACGGTAAGTCTAAGATGCATAATAGATGTCTATATGGACATGTCAGGAGGGGCAGCAAGAATTCCAAGTAAGATATAGGATAGGGATATACATTTGTGACTCATCACATCATAATGTAGATTATGAGTAAATCCATGGGACTAGATGAGATCATTTAGGGAAGGAGTATAAATAGAGAAGTTCAAAGATGGAGTTGTGCATGCTCCAGTATTTAGAAATCAAGAGGATGAGGAGGAAACAACAAAGGAATATGTAAATATCAGGCTTGTAAAATAGAAGAAAACAAAGAGAAATTTAAAATGACAAAAATATATATGTTAAGAGGTCAAATTGCAAATGACATGAAAATGACTCTACTCATTTTAGCAGAAAGCATAGTGGTCAATCTAAAGGCAATCTACTTGTATCCTTTATGCTCACTTATGTGTTAGGGAGACGCTAGACAGCTTCTCACTGGCAAGACCACAAGGGTAGACTACATGTGGTGATCGTGATGGCCCATATTCAATCTGGCTATGGAATAATGATGCTGGTCTGAGACTATGATCTAGTAAATGATCACTTTCAAATTCCTCAGCCTCCACAAACCCCAACCAATTCAATTTAAGTGATATTTATGAGCTACTCTATTATGATTCATATTGTACCAACATTGGAAGAGTAAAAAGGCATCCAGGTTGCCCATATTGCTGTTAAAAATGGAGCAGAGATTATAGTGTTTAACTTAAAAGAAGCAACTAAACATGATTAATTATAAAAGGCAAAGTATGAAGGCACAGTAAGAAGCACCCAGTAATTGGTAGTTGGGGTGATGTTACCCAGGGAATAAAGTCCTCTTTGCAGGGCTAATGTTTGTGGTGCTTATCTACACAGTGGGAAGGCTGGAGAGAGGGTAATTGGTAAAATAAAAAGTAAAGGTGGTGTGTCAGGTCCAGAGTTTAGGGTTCCAAGTGAAAGATTGTCTGATCAATTTGGGTAAAAATTTGGGGACAGTATGTTAATGGAGTGGATTGTAAGGATCCTTTCACCAGGTGGATTGATAATGGATGATCAATCAAGATTCTTTGCTGGAACAACCTTGAACAACTCAACCATGTTGCTTTCGTGCTCATTCTTCCTCCAGGCCCTGTAAATGGGATTGCCTTTCCTGAGCCTATCTTTCTGTCCTAGTTGGTCCCCTTTATTTCTTTGCAAAATGTCTAGGAGTCAGGCTGGCTAGGCAGTGCTCAGCTGGTTGAGGCATGGTCAGATCTTCCTCCAGCTTTCCTACCCCTGAAGAGCTTGGAAGTATTGAGTAAGGCTGCTGTTCTGGGTACTGCATAAGGCATTATCTAGGATATGAATAGCAGAAAGCCATGAGGTTACTGAGACAAAAAAAAAAAACACTTTAAAATGCAAGTGTCCATGGTCCCAGAGTTCCTTTCAGCTCTCCCAGCAATGCTTAGTATTGATCTCAAAAGAGACTGCAAGGAAATAAGTTTGTTTGGTTGAACTTTATCATCACTACTGGTAAACAGCAAGGAAATGTTCTTAGTCTTGAGTACTGAGAATACTATATTCATATGGGAAGTTCATCTGGTATTGATTATATTTTAAGAATTGGGAGACAGTCCTGGGACCATTGGCAGGATGATAGATAATGGAAGTAGTTAATGTATTTTCCACCTTCTATTTAGTTTTTTGAAATGTGGATTCTTCATATGTTGAAATCTCACTCTGAAGAACGTTGCAGATCTTGTTAATTATGTAGCAAGACATACAGAGATGATTAAAGGGTTAGATAATAAAACCAATACAAAAAGAATTGCACATGCTTTAAGTTGGAGAAGGAACAGGTTAAGGACAAATTGAAAAATAATTTTCAAATGTGTGACTAATCCTTACAAGAAAGACTATTAAGTAGTTAGTTTCCATGTGAACAAAGTAAAAAGAAATTGGTATAATTAAACTTTATTAAATAGATTTTTGAAAAAAGAAGAAATGTTCCCTGTGGTAGGTACTGTGCTAAGCCTCCATTTATTGACTTCAGTCTTGTATTGATTTCTTTCTTCTTTTTTTCTTCAGTGTGGTTTCTCCCATCCAGAAACAGGAGAACAAATTGCAGACATTTATGAACTGTTTCTGTTCATAGTTAATAATAAGCCATAGAAAGGAAAAATAAAATTTGATAAAATAGAACAATGTACATATGTGCCCCCTCAAAAAAAATCCGTAAATTAACACATTTTGAATTTTCGAAATTGGGGATTTGTTTTATAATTAACTAAATTTGCAAAATAATATTTAATTTATAGAAAATATTAATCCAAAACAATGATTCGGCTGGTTTAATGACCACTAGCTAGTTGTCAAATTGAACATTAAGGCATGTAAGAAATCTACCTATCCTGAAAATCTACCGGCCACCTACTTAGAGCCAAAGCATACAATTTGAGCATCCATCTGGCTGCATCTTAAAATAATGATTGATGAAACACATCACCCTTGAATCCCAAATGCAGAGTTTTGGGCATAAAAATAAAAACAGGCTCTTGTCTAATGGCTTTCCAAATAATTGACCTTTCTATCACCTTGTTCCTTGAGGAGTTATTCTCAGTTTTTTTCTAGTGATGCTTCCACTTCTGTGCTGCTTTCACAGCCCATGTGTGTATCTTTGATGACTGCGCTCTAACCAAATACGAGGAATGTTCTTGGGAGCATTGTTGTCAAAAGTACTCCTTAAATTTCTATTTCTGAGGTGGAAAGTGTTTCTATTCTGTCTAATAGCTATAATTAACAGGTGGAAATGAATGCTTTCAATAGTTCAATTGTTAAAATCTGCAAAGAGGAAATAATTGAATTCATTAAACACATCATTTTCATCCTCAAATGTAAAAGGTGATAAATCCAGGTGTTCAGTTAAAGGCTAAGAATTAAAACAGAGCAGCATAATTTTCTCATTCTGTGCACTGTTTTGGAAGTTCTCTAGGTGATCATTTTTTTCCTTTCTTTTTTTTTGCTTTTCCTTTTTTACTTCTAAAATTTGTTTTTTTTTTCGTTTTTTTGTTTGTTTTTAATTTATTTTAGGTGAGCATTTAACATATGAAAATGAAACTCTTATTAAGACAGACCACACATACACACACACACAAACACTGTTGTCTCATTTATTGGCATTTAGGTAAATACAAGGTCTATAGAGCCGGATTGTCTGGGATGAAATCCTGGCTTTAAACACTTACCAGTTTTGTGATCTTAGGCAAAATGTTTAACCTTCTCTGTCAGTTTTGTCATCTATAAAATAGGGATGAAAATCACATTAACTTCATAATGTTGTTTGAATTAATTGAGTTAAAACATGTATATACTTACACACTTACATTGCCTGGCATGTACTAAATGCTTAATATATATTAGCTAAAAAGGTGTAACTTTTCTTTACAAATGATAGAAAAATCTAAGTTGTATTAAACTTGGTGTAAAATACCCCTTTGTTAATAGAAATCAAGAGTAAACCCGTGTAATGGTCAAGGCCTATGTCTCCAGGCCTTCTATGGCCATCATTCCAACCATAAAAATGTCTTCACACTGAGTTAGCCCTGAGTTCCCAGATCTCTTTCCTCAATCAGCAGAGGTCAAGATAATGAACCAGATGCCCATACCTTCTTACCCCCCGCTATTCTCACAGCCTAGCTGTCTCCATTTGGCTTAAATCTAAAACAAGTAATTTTATTAAACCCTCTATTCCCCTTTATAGTTGCCACCAGGAACTCAGGCTTCCCAGTCAGGGTCACCTCACTCACTCTAATCACCCTTTCTACCTGCTATTCTATCTCTTTCTCAAACTCTTCCTTAATTTCCAAAATCCTTCCACTGGAACTCACAATCTGTTATCTTCTCTGAACATGCTTTCACTTTCTAGCACTTAAAAAAAAAAACTAGTCTCTCTTTCAAAGACAGTACTTCCTTTGCAGTTTTCCATCAATGGCTGCTTTTTCATCTCAGCCTTATCACTGGGGTTTATGGTAGGGCTGGCTTTATCTATACTCTTCAGGGTTATTTTCAAGACCATTTCAGACCATTCTCTTTTGTTTCTCTCTAATCATCCCCACCATCCAGATTTGAATCTCATGATAACAGATTGATAACAGATTGATTACCCACTACCTCTCATTGTTTCTGTCATTTACCTATGCCTGATCATTCTACTTTCATTTCTCAGAGACTTTAGCTCTCAGCTCTTTGTCATGACCTTCAACACCTCTCCTGTCAATTTGTGGCAATGTCAATATTCACGCAGATGAAACTTCCAGCACCTTGCCCCCTCAATTTCCTGAGCACGTCTCCTCTTGACCTCTATCTTTCCTCAGCTATTCCCTAGTCCTATTCTAGACCTCATTATTACCCCAAACTAAAATTTTCAATATCCTTATCTCCTGCATTTCACTTTGAATATCACTTCTCTTTCTCTGGCTCTTCTTTTAGTATCCCATGCCCCACTCGAACAACCCATTCATTACACTCTAATCAGTTGAGATTATAGTAATTCACACTCTTAATATCTTTCCCCAACTTGCATTGCTTAAATTACTCAATCATTTTAAGCACTTCTTCTGATAAACCCTCAAGTCCCTTGTCCCTCTCTTCTTGCTTCATTAGATAGCTGAGCTCAACTACAGCTATGGTTAAATCTAACTCTTCAAACATGTATATATATATCTCCATGAAATTGGATAGGACTGGAAAGGACATGCAACTACACACCTTCGTCCCACTATAAATTCATGAACAAGAAGAGCAAATGAGTGTTTAGTACTTTCTGGACATCTTACTTTATTTCACTGTTCCACTCATGTTATAGAGTCTCCTTCTCTTCAGATCATTAAAATGTCTCCTCTCAATCCTCATTCTCATTGGATGACTTTGATTCCTACTTCACTGTGCAAACTGAAGCTATCAGGAGAAAACTTCCACAGACTCCCACCCCTAGCCTTACCCATCTACAGGTATCTACACCTACATAGTCTGCCTTCCCATCTGTTATCATGGATGATCCATCAGTGCTTATTTATGTCCAATGGTAATTCCTCTACTTATGAGCTAGACTACATCTTGCCTTATCTACTTAAGGATGTCACTCCAGGAGCTGTCTCCTCTCTGCCTTATATCATTATTTTGTTTTTCTTATTTGTTGGAAAATTCCCATAAACATAAAATTTTTCTATTATTTCTTGTATTAAAAAAAGAAAAGAAAAAGGCACAACTATAGAGATAGTAAAAAGATTTGTGGTTGTTATGGGTTGGGGGGTAGAGGTGAATAGGTGGAGCACAGGGAATTTTTAGGGCAGTAAAAATACTCTGTATGATACTATAATGATGGATGCATGTCATTATACATTTGTCCAAACCCATAGAATGTACAAGAGTTAACTCTAATGAACTTTGGGTGATGGTGATGTGTCATTGTAGGTTCATCAATTGTAGCAAATGCACAAATCATAAGTGTTTAATTTGATGAGTTTGATAAATGTACAACCTTGTCAAGATATATAACATTTCCAGTACTTCAGAAATTTTCATGTGTCCCTAACATTCAATATCCACTCACCTAGGAATGGCCACTTTTCTGACATTTTTCACTATAGATTAGTTTTGACTCTTCTAGAAGTTTATATAAATAGAAGCATCAAGTGTGTACTCTTCTGTATTCAACAACTTTTCCTCAGAATGTCTGTGAGATTCAACTATGTTGTTTTATGTATAAGTAATTTGTTCCCCTTTGTTGCTGGGTAGTATTCCATAATACAACTCTACCATAATCAGTGTGTTTATGTATTTTTCTGTTGATGGTCATTTCTGTTGTTTCTAGATTTTGGCTATGGGCATTTCTATGTATATTTTATACAAGTTTTTTTGTAAACATACATTTTCATTTCTCTTTGATAAATACCTAGGATTGGAATTTCTGGGTCATAAAGTAGGTATATATTCAACTTTTAAAGTAACTGCAGTTTTTCAAAATTTTTGTATTATTTTACTTTTACTAGAAATGTATGAGAGTTCAGGTACTCCCTATTTTTGACAACACTTGAGTTGTTGGTCTTTTTAATTTTTAGTAAATTTAACCCTACCATTTTAGTGGGTGTGTAGTGGTATTTTTTTTTTACAGTTTTAATCTGAATTTCCATGATGACTAAAAACATTGAACATGCTTTCATGGGATTATTTGGTATTCATATACCTTCCCTTGTAAAGTGTCTATTCAAGTAGTTTTCCTGCTTTTTATTCGATTGTTTTAATTACCAAGCTGTAGCATTATTTTATGTATTATGGATACAAGTATTTTGTCAGATATATCCTTGCCATATTTTTTCCTAGTCTGTGGTTACTTTTTCTGTCTATATAGTGTCCTTTGATTAACAGATTTTTAAAAATGTTGATTGTTAGTCTATTTTCTTTCTTTTAGAATTATTCTTTTTCTGTGTCCTGTCAAAGATATATTTACCTACTCTCATGTCATAAATATATTTCCCCATCATTTCATCTAGAGCATTACAATTTTAGCTTTTATGTTTAGGACTGTAGTACACTTAAATTTGTGTTTTTGAATTTGATCAATCGGAGTTGAGTCAAGATCTTTGTCCCCTCTCCCCGAATATTGATATCTAGTTGTTTCAGCATCATTTGTTTTAAAGATTTTACTTTCACCCACCACTGAATTACATTGATTCAATTGGCATTTCAAGTATAAGTCCATTTCTGGTCTCTTTTCTGTTCCATTGATCTATTTGCCTGTCTTTAGGCCAATGACTCATTGTCTTGATTATTATAGTGCTATACTAAGCTTTAAATTCAGGTTGTTAAGTTCTCTAACTTTGCTTTTTTTTTTTTTTTCTTTTCTAAAATTGTTTAGGCCATTGTAAGCCCTTCATATTTTCATTTAAATTTTAGAATTAGCTTGTCAAGTTTTACAAAACAGCCAGAATATTGATTGGATGTGTATTGCATTTTGGCATATATTGTGTTTTTAACTATACTGAGCCTTCTAATACATAAAAAAGATATATCTCTCCATTTCTTTTTGTCTTAATTTGTCTTAGCAATGTTTTCACTGCAAAGTTCCTGCATTTTTTGGAAAGAAAATTACCTATGTTATATTATTTGACACTATTGTTAATACAACTCATAGAATTATTTTTTCATTTGTTTTCTGCAATTACATAGAAATATAATTGACTTTTTATATATTGACTTTGTACCTGGAAATCTTTCTAACTTATTAATTGAGGTAATTGCTTCGGAAATTAGAATTATCTGCACAGGCAATCATGTCATTTACAAATATAGAGACAGTTTTCTTTCTTCCTTTCTGATCTTTATTCCTTTTATTTATTTTTTATCACCTTATCTCACTGCCTAGAACCCACAGTATATGTGACATGCATGCCGTGTTACTGATCTTTAGGAGGGAAAGT
Source organism: Eubalaena glacialis (assembly GCF_028564815.1). Taxonomy (NCBI): domain Eukaryota; kingdom Metazoa; phylum Chordata; class Mammalia; order Artiodactyla; family Balaenidae; genus Eubalaena; species Eubalaena glacialis. The sequence continues at coordinate 100,025,100 of NC_083719.1, forward strand.
TCAATACTTCACCATTATATGTGGTCTTAGCTACATTTTTAAGTGACTTTTTGCAGAGTGAATAGATTGTCTTTTATTCATCTTTTTCATTATGAATGTGAGTTGAATGGGTTTTTTTGTGACTATTGAGATAAATATATAATATTTATTCTATTAATATCTTATCTTACATTGGTTGATTTTAAAATGTTAAACTAAGTTTGAATTCCAGGAATAAACCCAGCTTGATCATGACATATTTTCTTTTTAAATGTTGGATTCAATTTACATCTAAGGATTTTTTTCAATATATGTAATCTTTTCTTATAATGTATTTATCAAATTTTTGTATTAGGGTTATGATGACCACATAAATTAAATTGCGAAGTGTTTCCTCCTCCACAATCCTTAAACATGTTTTTGTATAAAATTGTAGTATTTATTTATTTATTTTTTATAAGTTTGATAGAGTTCACCAGTGGAATGCTATGAGGTTTGTGGAAAGATTTCATTAATTAATTCAATTTCTGTAGTATTTACAGTGATATCAAAACTTTCTATATCTTCTTATGTCAATTTTGGTAAGTAGGTTTTACACAGAATTTTTCCCTTTTATCTATGTTGTCAAGTTTATTGGCATAAAGTTGATCCAAACAGTCTCTTACTTTAAGTCCAAGGAATATAAAACTATTCCTCTGGCATTGTGAATTTTGATAATTTTATCTTTCTCTCCTTTTTCTTGATTGGTTTTACTAAGGTTATACAAATTTTAATTGTGTTTATTTCATTCTGATCAAATGCTCTCTGTACTATTTTCAATTACATTTTAAAATAACATATTTAAATTATCAAGTACTGTATTTATCCTACAAATATACTTAAGGTTAAATCAGAGATACCATACGTGTCATGGCAAAAAAAAAAAAAAAACGCTAATTCTAATATGTTTATTATTCAAGATTTACAAAATAATGACTAATTGTTGACCCATTTTTAGAATTTATGAGCTTAAACAGATATCTTCCTTACAGTGTTAATATTTATTAATACATGACATGATAATAATATTTCTATATTTTTATTAAACACTAAAACTTGAGCTCAAATTACATATTCATATGGATGCATTTCTGCCTAAAATATAAACTATTTTTAAGCTGACACACAGAGTCTGTAATTAAACCTTAAGTAGAAGGCAATTCATTGATAAAATAATTTTTTTTTCCTACTAAGAATATTTATTCAGGATTTTATTTTATTCAAAATTTCTGTGTTTCAAGGTAGTGAAGGGGAGACTCCCATTCATATCTCAGCCTATACTGAGCCATGTATAGTCATTATTAAAAAGAAGTTTTTTTAAAAAAAGCCTTTTTCCAACTCCTTGTTTTAATACTAAAACATTTACTGTTACTTGATATGAACTTCTAATGTAAAAAGAAATTTCAAGAAAAAAACAGAAACAAACTATAATCCAGACGTTTGGAGATAGAGCAAAGGACAAATTTTGCTTAGTGTTTTTTAAAGGCAATTTGCTTTTACACTTAAAATTACATGTCTGAAAATTACTTTGAGACTGCATAGGAAAAATGCCTACAAGAAATTAATGATTAATTGTGAAGATTTATATGTGCTATTCCATTTAATCATAACTAAGAAAGAAATAAAAACAGGTTATAAGTCCAAAACTGAAGAAAGCTCTATGGGCTTAAAGCCATTATTCTAGAAAATAAATCCTGCCACACATCACAGGGAATGAACAAAATAAATTTCAGGGTTTGGAAAATGTTTGTGGGAGAAAATCCCATTAAAGTAGATACGAATTACTTCAAAATAAGGTCCATGGTAGTGTCAACTGCCATTAACGTGAAGGATATTTCCCTCTTTCTCATTTCATTACATTTGTATCAAATTCTATGACTTTTGTTTATGATCAATAACCAGTTTCTTCTAAGATCACTGAAAGGTTACAACCTGGTTTACTCACAGTAATGATGATTTACTGGAATGTGAGTCATCCCTATTTAAATCAGCCTATTGAGTCATCAATTTTCAGAGGTCCTGATGGGCTTGTTGTATTTATAACTGTCTTTTGGCTAATGGGGATTTGAGTTCCTATCATAATTAAGTCAAACATTGATTTTAGTTTATAAGACCCAGTTTCCTCCATCAAATATGCTCTTAGTAGGAACCAATATTACATAGCTTCATTAGTAGTCAACTGAAAGAGAGACTCAACTGAGGGATGAACAGAGATGGGTGAATGGACAATTCTGAGCTCAGCTGATTTTCATGATTAACAATAAAAAGTTTACTAAGTCTTTGAAATTAATTCATATAAAATTTTTCTTTTGCATTTTTGAAAATACATGTAAATATAAAATATTTAACATAACATATTAATGTATATAATAATCCTTACCACTTTCTTACCCACTGACATTTTAACATTTTTATCATTCACTGTGTAAGTTAGTAAGCAACTCTTGTTTCCTTTTCACCAAATATGGTTCCTTAAAAATCCTCCACAGGGCTTTGCCTCTTTTCTTCAGTGTGGATAGAGTTGGTATTTGTTTCAGAAAATACTATGCTTATCAAGGTCACATTTATTTCCTTGGGATCTAATGTTTTCTAGGCATGTGCTTGTATGTGACTAAACTCTGACTTAAGGCATTCAGGGCTTTCAATATCTGGAATATTTAGAAGTTTTAATAACTGGTCAGTAACTACAGCTAGTCCTCACGAAGGCTGTTCTTTTAGCTCAGGATTTTACCCTCAAAATCTACATGCTTTTTCTCAGAGAAGGCTGGTTCTATCTTTTTAAAGTGCTACTTCTGTGTGAATCACTGATGGTTTTGTTTTTGTTGTTTTTTTTGGTTTTTTATCAGCAGTTAATACTCAAGCTAATCTGCCTAAAATTATTCCTTGGTGAATAGTTGAAATGTTGTATTTTTTCCATAGCAGTGTTTTCCAGATCTGCAAGTGCAATGTATTCATGTCTATAATTTCTTAAAAATTTATTGACTGTCTTCTTAATGCAAGGCATTGTATTAGGCATAAGATATGTAGTGATCGATAGAATATACATAGTCTCTATCCTTGTGGAACTAGAGTAAAAAATAGTAAGGAGCTAAATATACATCTAATTCATTACATTTGTGGAATGTGCTATAAAGTTCTAGTGTTCTGTGAGTGCAAAATAGGGTCTGCCATCTAAGAATGACTAATTCATCACTACCAGAATCTTGATATTGGCAAGCTACCAGCATATAAAAAACATAGGATTAGAAACCCAGACTTGTCATTTTATATTAAATGTGGCACATGAATAACACAGATTTATTCAAAGTTCAGCAAATAAGTCTTAAACATAACCTGATAGCTGTCCCTGTGCTAGTCACTGAAAATCAAAAGGAAATGAGACTGTGCCTGCCTTTCAGAAATTCATGGTATAAAGAGAACTTATACATATACACTGATTATACTATTACAATGTGGTAAGTCCTCTGATAGAATAATGTATGCTATGGACTAAATGTATGTTACCTCCCCCTCAATTTGTATGTTTAAACTTGAAACCCCAGTGTGATGGCATTTAGAGATGGGACCTTTGGGAGGTAATTAGGATAAGATGAGGTAATGAGGGTGGGGCTCTCATGATGGGATCAGTGCCCTTATAAGAAGAGACATCAGAGAGCTTGCTTAGATGCTTTCTTTCTGCCATGTGAGGACACAGCAAGTAGGTAGCCATCTGCAAGCCAGGAAGAGAGCTTTCACCAGAACCTGACCATGCCAGCATCCTGATCTTGGATTTCTAGACTCTAGAACTGGGAGAAATACCTGTTGTTTAAGTCACTTAGTCTGTGGTGTTTTGTGTGGCAGCCTAGAGGACTAATAGAATATACAAACTAAATTGGTGGTTTAGAGGAAAGAATAATTAATTTTGCTTAGAGCAACAAAGGTGGCTCCAAAGGAAGTGATATTTGAGCTCAATCTTAAAGGATACATAAAATTTCACTATGTAGAGAAGAGGATGAAAGGGCATTTTGATCAGAAAAATATTTAAGGACAGAAAAAAGGGGGGGAGGGTCTAAGGATGAATTCCAGAGTTCCATTTTATTTAACAAGTTAAATAGTGATGCTAAAAACTGAGATAAGAAATAGAAAAAAAAAAAAAAAGGTGGATTTTACTAAATAGAATGAAGGAGCACAATGCTAAGTTTGACCAAGATGGCTGTCTAAGCACTAAGCAATTGCAAATATAAGTGTGGAAATCAGAGAGAAAGAACGAAGGAACTGCTTTCAACATTTTGTGTCTATAGTGGGTATTGGGTTTTCTGCCCAGGTCACCTCTTTAGGACCAAAGCATCTATCGACCAACTGCTGATGGAAAAGTTAAAGCTAAGTCATTCAGTGGGATTTTTCTTTGGTACCAAGGAGCTGATTTGTTCAAATTACATTCCTTCCTGTGGTTGGGTAAGCAGTGGATAAAGGAAGCTTGTGGACAGTGATTATAAATGCAGAGATTCAAACACCTGGCATCCTTATCTTTTTTTGGGACAACTCTAAAGGGCCCCCCAAGCTCCAGGGTTTTCTGTAAATCAGCTGAAGTCTCAATTGCAACTACCGTTGACCCGTGAACAATGTGGGTTTGAACTGCACGGTTCCACTTATATTTAAATACGTTTCAGTCATAAATACTACAGTACTACATGATCTGTGGTTGTTGAATCCATGGATGCAGAACCGCATATGAGGAGGAACCACATAGAGGGAGGGCCAGCTGAAGTTATACTCAGACTTTCAACTGTGTGGAGGGTTGTTCAACAACTCTCTCATTGTTCAAGGGTCAACTGTACATTGTGATTCAACTTCTCATTCTGCCAGATCCTGCCTTTCTCTCATTCTTACAGGTGAACTTCCTAAGAACATTGTCCATCAACTTTCCCATTAAAAATTCTATTTTCAGGAAACCCGATCTAAGATAGTACCAGCACCAATCCCAGAACATCCATATGGAGAACTATTAGGCTTGCTAAGGAATGAGGAAAATTATGTGCTGCCGTTGCTGCAGGATTTGGCTAAAACGTACCAATATCCATGAGGCGACAAGAGTAGATGCACAGGATTGGATGTTGAGGATGCTAAATGAAGGGGAACAGAACCGAAAAGAAAGTTGGAGATGAGAGAGTTTATCAATATGAGAGCATTATCCTGTGAAACAAAATTTAACACTCTGGCATCTACAGTATAAACTAACACAATATTGTAAAGCAACTATACTCTAATAAAAAAATAAAATAAAAAAAAAATGACAGTAAAAAAAAGTCACAATTTTTTTCCCTAGATTCCAGATGTGATCCAATTCTCAGACCATGAACCCACTGACTAAAAGAGAGGCCTATGATGAAGTATCATTTTTTATGGTGACAAATGTACAACAGTAATTCCTCAGTACTTTACCTAAGTGACCCCTGACCTTTAATTCAGGTACCTCAGCACTGGGAAGTAGGAAATATCCAGATCATTCAAGAGTTGATGTAAACGTGAACATAGAGAGGAGTGAAATACAATATATTAAAAGGAGGCAAATAGAATGTCTAGAACCCAAAATACATTATGTGTATTGATAAACTTTTCTGCAGATTAAACACCGCAGAAAAAATATCAGTGAGCTTACAGACATAATAGAACTTATCCATACAGAAGCGCAGAGGGAAAAAAGATACTGAAACAAATACATATGTAGCTTTGGTGAACAGTAGGATGACCCTAAGAACTCTAACAATAGTGTTATTACAGTTCCAGAAAGGAGGTAGAGGGAAATCGAAGATATAATGGACTAACATTTTCCAAATTTGTTCAAAATTATAAGGCCACATGCCCTAGAAGCTCAAAAGTTCCAGTAAGGAAAAAAGAAAAGCAAAAACATGTAATTCAAATTTTATAAAATCATTGTTAAAACTAAAATTTTAAAAGCAGTCAGAGAAAAGATTAAATTCAGGGGAATAAACATAAGAAAGTTGTTAGCTTTGTATCAGAAACAATGCAAACCAAAATATATTGGAACAATATCTTTAAAAAGTTGAAAAATCTGTCAGCCTAGAATTCTATATCCAGAAAAATCCCTCAGAAATGAAGCTAAAATAAAAATATGTTCAGGAAAATAAAAAACTGGATAATTCATCACCCAAATATCTGAAGAAACCAAAGATTCTTCAGGCTGAAGAAACAGTAAACCAGAGTTTCACTAATAAATAAAAAATACTGTGAATAGTAACTGTGGGTAAATAAAAAAAATTATTTCATTTTTAAATTTATTTTAAATATATTTTATTGTTTAAATTAAAAAATAATATATTTGTGGGGTTTATGACATACATAGATGTAGATTATTTGACAATAAAAGTATAAAGAAGAGGAGGGTATAATAGAAATGTACTGTTATACATTTCTTACATTAAAACTGAAGAGGCATAATATTACTTGAAGAAAGACTGTGATAAGATGCATATTGCAAATCCTAGAGCTCTTACTGTATAAACTTAAAAGTTATAGCTAGTAAGACCATGGTAGAGAAAAACTGAATAATGAAAATATTTAAATAGTCAAAAAGAATGCAGGGACAAAGAACAAAAAATATGGGCCACTCTCTTCCTTGGTGCTGCCTATGAAGGTGGCAGCCATCTCCTTGGCATCATGGCCGCCCTCAGACCTCTCACGAAGCCAAAGATAATCAAAAAGAGGACCAGGAAGTCCATCTAGCACCAGTCAGACCGATATGTCAAAATTATATGGAACTGGCAGAAACACAGGGGCATTGACAATAGGACGTGCAGAAGATTCAGGGGCCAGATCTTGATGCCCAACATTGGTTATCGGAGAAACAAGAAAACAAAGCACATGCTGTCCACTGGCTTCTGGGAGTTCCTGGTCCACAATGCAAAGAAGATTGAAATGCTGCTGATGTGCAACAAATCTTACTGTGCTGAGATTGCTCACAACGTCTCCTCCAAGAACCACAAAGCCATTGTGGAAAGAGCAGCCTAGCTGGTCATCAGAGTCACCAATCCCAATGCCAGGCTGCACAGCAAAGAAAATGAATAGACAGCTTGTGTGCACATTGTATTTGTTTTAATAAAACCATAAAACTCAAAAAAAATGTATATGGGACAAATTGAAAACAAATAGCCAAATCATACTTTAAAACAACCATGTAAATTATTAGATTAATTATAAATGCTCTAAACTTTCCAAATAAAAGCCAAAGAACATTACACTGGATTGAAAAGCTAAATCCAATTGTATGTCATCTAGAGGAAGTACATTTTAAATATGAAGTTACGGATTGTCTAACAGTAAAATGACAGGAAAATATACAGAGAAGTCCTCACAACCAGGAATATTAACAAAGATGAGAAGAAGCATTTCATAATAAAAGTGTCAGTTCAACATGAAAATAAAATAATTCTGAATATGTATCTAATAACAGATTCATAAATCTATGAAGCAAAAACTGAAAAATACTGTAAACAAAATTAGACAAATCCACAATTATAGTTGAAATTTCTGCAGAAAATTACTAAGGAGATAAAAGACTTGAATAAAATATCAATCAGCAGGACATAACTGAAATCATAGATTAATTCACCCAACAACGGAACATACAAAGTCTTTTCCAAGAGCGCATTCAACAAGTGGAACATAAAATAAAATTAATTAATGCTTAACTGATAAAAAGAAACTGAACAGTTGTTTGGGACACCTTCCATATGATTTCACATTAAATGGAGGCGTATTGTGGAAATGACTCCTTAGTGGTTATCCAGACTGTCAAGTACACATATCACTTATTAAAGATAATAGAAAGCAAGACTTTCTGTCTACTTAATACTACAGTAGTATTGACTACATTACTTGGAAATACCTTATAATTAATTTTCCATTCCTTAACTGGAGGAGCATATTGTCTCCACTGTGGATGCCTCAGATACCTTGTAATTGTATGTAAGAATTTCAAGGGATTTTATGCCATTTTTAGCTTGTCACCTGTGTGTGATTATCCCAGAAAACATAATCTCTTTTCCCGAAAACTCACTGTTTATCTACTAATTATGTTGAAACTCATTACTATACCTTACTACTTCCCCACTGAAGAACAGGCTTAGACATATACATCCTCTTGATTACGTGATTTTTAGAATGTTTGTTTGGTATACTCCCTAGCAAAATCGCCGTGGGCTGTAAGTTAACATTAATTTTGGGCAGTTCATTGTGATGGTGTTAATTTTTTATTATAGCCTATTTAGTAGTTTTATCCTCTAAGATCACAAAGATTTTCTTTGATATTTTCTTAAACAAATTGTTGTATATCCAAACAATAAAATGAAACAAACTACTAGACACAACGTTTACGAATCTCAAAAAATGTGCTGAGCTACCTAGGACACAAAAGAACACACGCTATATGAACCCATGTATATACTATCATAGAATAGGTAAACCTAATCTATAGTAATGGCATGTCAGTTGTTGCCTAGGCCAGAGGTGAGGGTGGGTAAAATACAAATGGATACAAGGAAAATTTGGTGGGGGGGTGATGGAAATATTCTGTATCTTGATAGGGTTGATGATCATATGGGTGTATACATTTGACAAACTCACCAAATTGTAAATTTAAAATAGATGCTATTTTATTGCATGTAAATCACACTTCAATAAACTTAATAAGTAAAAACAAAACAAAACAAAAAAAGCTATTGTGTTGGGAGAAGAATGGAAGCAGGGGACTAGCTAAAGTGCCATGAATAATCTGAGTAATTATGGTTTAAATAGTAGAAATGGAAAAGAAGAAGACAGATTTAGGATATGTTTTGAAGGCAAATTTTACATGATACGTGGATAATTTATATGTGTACATTTGGGAGTGGGGATTCTGATGGACAATGAGAAATAAGGAAAATCCCTGAAAGTTTGGCTTAAGAAATTGGATGGAGTTATTTATTCAAAAAAGTTAATCTGAAAGGAGCTAGTTTGGTAGTTGAGTTCTATGAGAATCAAGAGTTCTATCTTGGCTGTGTTAATTTTAAGATGCTTTTTAAAACACCTGAAGGCAAATATCCAGCAGGGTGTTAGATATATGATTCTGGAGTTGCAGGGCATGTTTGGATCTTAAGGTACAGATGTGGAAGTCATAGCAAACAAGTTCTATTTAAAGCTGAAGCTTAAAAAAATGTCGCCTAGAGAGCCCAGGACATTTAGTGGTTGAGGAGGAGAAAAGGAACCAGCAAAGGAGACTGCGATGAAGCAGCTAACAATGCAGGCACTCAGTTACAAGCACATGGGGTCCTAGACATTAAGAGATGAGAGAGTTTTAGGAAGAAAAGTGAGCAGGTATGTTGAAAGCAATGGAAAGGTCTGGTTAAGGAAAGAACGGTGACCACTGCATACTTTTTTTTGTGACCCTGACAAGATTTTTCTCTGGGATAGAAGGGATGGAAACTTGATTGGACTGATGTAGAAGATCATATGACATGACTCTTTATTTGTCAAGAAAATTTACAATGGACTGGGAAGGAATGGAACAGTGGTAGGAAGATGATTCAGGTCAAGGTCATGGAAGGTTTTATTTGATTTGTTTTAAAAACCCAATATTAGTGCTTGTTTGTATGCTGGTGGTAATATTCCATCAAGAACTGAGAATTGGTTGATGCAGGAGAGGGAGTGTTTGAGGAAAGTCTTTGAGAAGACATGGGATGCCCCAAGTGGAGGAATATAATACATATTTAATACTGTACTTCATTTTGGGATACGTAGCATTATGCTAAGAGAATGTATTGATATCATTGTGCTCTATGCTTTAATACTCAATTTAGAACTAAAAAAAATAAAATAAAACTCAGCAAAATAAGATTTCAATCAAGTTAAGATTTGGTTAACATTCTCTGATTTCTTTTTTGGTTTGGAACACACAATTTTCCCTGTTTTGTCTATCCTTCAGGAATATCTTGCCTTCATTAGATAACTACTATAAAGTTAAAATGAAAAGAATGCATTTTCTAAAGGTTATACTATTTGAGGTTGTATTTATTGAAGGAAGAAAACATATAAACAATTTTATCCTGTTGGAAAACATAGTTTCACCTGAGCCACAAATAGACCGTGGAAACAAAAGACACAATCTGAGAATTTGGTTGCAGGGTCTTCTGTTCAAAAGAATACAGTTCTTGAAAAATCTGCAGCCACAGTAACAGCCATTCCCAGTCCTATGAGCTACAGAGCATAGGACCCTGTTAGGTGTCACAAAATTGCACACCAGTCACTAGGGAAAGGTTGAATTTCTATAGTCAGTTCTTGAACAGCCACTAACAATCATTCGGAGCTAATGACACTCTTCATCTAATGTGGTGAATGGAGCTATTGAAATATTTAAGGGCCAGAGCAAGAAGTGAGGAACAAAGCTGTGGCTTCAAAATCCCTTGAAACAAAGGATGTCTTACAAATGAGAAGAAAACTTGAGATTGTGAAAGCCTGAGGTCAGGTCTCAGGGAAAAAGAAAGTGAAAAAAGCAAATTATTTTCCCAAATACTGGCATTTAAGCTTTTAGTACTTCCACTGGGGTGACTACCAAGATCGTGAGAGGATCTCCTACTCTTGCTGGTAGATCTGCGGAGCTTGGGCTATCCCCTCACTCCTTCTCCTACCTCCTTCAAACATAGATAATAACGCTAAAACAGGTGTATCAGCGAGGATCCTTTAGGTGCAAGTCACTGAATAAACTAAAAGTGGCTTAAACAACGAGAATAATTCGCTACCTCGCATAACAGGAAGTCCCAAGGTCGGCTCTGTCAGAGTTGGTTACCTCCTCAGCTCCATGATCTGAGGGCTCCTGGTCACTCTCTCTGGGAGTCTCTTGACTTTCCCCTTTTGGGCACAAAAAGAATACAAGTAGCTCCTAACATAGAGGCCTCACGTGGCAGTGTCAAAGGCAGGAACAAGCGAGTCCCTATTTTATTTCTCCTTTTTTAATTATGAGGAAAACAATCCCAGAGGCCTCTCACTAGACTTTCCTCTTTGTCTTGTTTTTCTAATACTTGACCATGTCTAACAAATCACTGATAAGGGAAATGAAATTATAATGGCTGGCATAGACTGATGAGCATCTACCCCTGGGGGTAGGGAAGCCCCTTAAAGATACACAAAAAACTAGTTCCTAAGTAGAGCTGGGTTTCTGCCAGCAGAGCAGAGAGGATAACTGTGACTGCTGAGAAGAGGGGGCAATGCATGCGCAGTGGTGAGCAGAGTGGCTGGTGCCCAAAAGCATTTAGTAAATATTAGCTGCTATTGTTGTCCTATCAAGCCGCTCTTATGGGAAACACAATAGAAGACCCCAGCCTCACACCCCAGACTACGTACTCTGACCTCCGTCCAATCTGGCATCAAATAGTACAGTTAACCCTTAGCTGTAGCTTTACTTTCTTTCCTTGACTGTAAATCCTTTTCCCTTGTCATCCTGTTTGTCTCAAACAGTAGCTAATGAGTTGTCTGCCTCCAGCCTCATCGATTTTCAAAAATTTTACATATTGTAGCCAAACTGATCTTTCTAAAGGCAGATCTAATCATGTCACCATCTTCCTTAAGAGCTTATCACAATTCCTCATTGCGTTACATCTGAAGGTTGAACTCTTCAGAATCATGTCCATGTAGTTGTTCTTCAGTGCAGGTGGAGGGAGGCTCCTCTGTCCTTCAGCTCTGCCGTATGGAACATGCAGTCCCCTTGGTGCAGGAGGAGAGAAACAGAAGACTCCCAAGTAGGGTCCCCATTGTCCACAAAGAGTGAGGTGCCCAGCCCATCTGAAAGGAGCTGAGAAGCAGCATCTTGCATTCACCCAGAAGGGGAGGAGGACATACTTTTAGGGAACACTATTGTAATAGATCCAGAGATGTGCCTCCCAGATCCCCCTTCAAGGAAGGGCTTGCTGCCCAACTGCAGAGAATTTGTCTGTCTCAGCAGCTGAGAGCTGCCTTGTCTGAGGTCACGACTTTCCTGGGGTAGCCCACTTGTAACTGAGTGAGGCAGAGGGATAAAGACATGGCCGTTTTGGCCCATGCACATAACTCCAAGAGACACTGCTCACTTGAGGGCTCCCTGCTGGGGTGGCCAGGGCTTCCTTGTGCTTGCTTCACTGTTGACTTCTTCCTCTTCTCTTTCTTGTTTCACCATTTCTTTCATGTTTTGATCCTTTATGAACATCTTGTACCCCATAATCTACATGGTATCTGCTTCTGGAAATTACAACCTGCAACAACTAGTAATTTCTAGCAGAAAGTCCTTTAACCTCAACTTTTTTTTCTGCCTCAAAGATCGTTACCTAACTTGAATATTTTTCACTCCAGATTTATAGAAATAGAGTTCCCTGAGTGCATCACCAAAATTTTGCAGATAAAATGCAATTTATTAAGTACTTAAGTGCTGTTTTTTGTTTTGTTTTTCTTTTCCACTCTCTCATTCTCTCTAAGGCTGCCCATGAGTAGATAGGTGCTTAGAAGAAAAATCATCTGCCCCAACCCAATAGTTATTAAACAAGGGAGTTCTCCGGTCCTCCTTTGCCCTTTATAACTTTACAGCCTGTTTCCTTTATAACTAGTTTAAACCACCACTGCCTGGAGCACCCTTTCCCTCTTCCTTTTGAGGGGCTCACTGCTACTCAGCTCAGCATCAGTACCTCCAAAAAACTTCCAAAGTTATCCCCTATCCTTGCATGGGCTGTCATCCTGTGTTGCTCTGATAGCTAATACCCCAAACATTTATCCCCATCTTGGTACCTATCAATACTGTATTATAATCATCTTTGCCTGTCTAGCATCTCTAATGGCTGACCAGTGCCTGGTACATCTTTCTTTACCTACTTCTCAAAAGGGTTTTGAGTGATTCAGTGTCAGCACGTAGTAGGTACTGAAAAGCATTTACTGAATGAATTTAATAATGCTCTTTTTTCCTCCAGCTTTGCACTGACTCTGTCATCCTAGGAGATTGAGTTAAAAGAGGAAAAAATAGTGCTAGAACGTATTGCAACAAACATCTGTGAGTCTAAAGGAATTTGGTTCATTAATGTTTCTTTTCCAGTTCTGATAGTTGGCTATACTCGTGGCTGACTACACAGTGTGACGTAGCACCGATGACTTGGGAAGGGCAGAGGTGTCTAGTGAATGGAGAACTCTTCCTAGACAGAGCTATTTTCTGTTCATTTTTTTTTTCACAAGTCCACGTTCAGCATCTATGACATGCAAGACCCCTCAGGTATTACTATCTCAGTTTAGATAATCACATTCAAGATGTATGTGTGTAACAGGAATTATGATATGAGTATTCACATTCTGGTTCTCTTCCCTGCCCCCAAATAGTATCCCCATTAATTTTATTTGCAATTAAGCAGATGAGGGGAGAAATATTCTGAGCAAAATGTTCCATGAGGTAAGATGAAGGTGAGTGTGGGAAGAGGATGGGAGTGTAAATATTCATATTGATATTTTGTGGCCATTGTATGTATTTCTGCATATGGCAGTCAATTTCTGGCTTGTGAAGTAAGTTGATTAAACATTTCCTGTGAGTTTAATAATCAGCATTTGCAGGAGGAAGAATAGGGGTGATCTGCAGACTCCATGGTGAGAAAAAGTGAAATGAAGGATGAAAATGCAACCTACAGGGGGATCACTTTATATTCCATGACAACTGTGTCATTGTGCGAGTTACTCTCAAAATATGAAGTGAGAGGAAAACGTAAGGGCACAGTATCTAAAAACTGTGATTGGATAGAAGGATGAAATATTGCCTGATTAAAAATGTATCAGGGTTAGGAGGATAGGAAGGAATAGGCATTAGTCAAAAAGAACAGGAATACTATCTATTAGAAGGAATAAATATACACAAAATTAAAAGCTGTATGGGGCTTATATTCATTTAGAAGACACTGATAATAAACACTGAACTTGGTAGATATTCACTAACCTTTTCTATCAGGGATCTCCCAAGTCTCCATGATTCAGTATCTGAAGGATTAGTGCCTGGTATAATTCAGGGCACCTCCAGGACTCTGAATTAATGTTGTCACTAGTGTTCTTCCTGATTGATGAGTGTCATACTGATCATCACCTCTGATGTGCATGAATATTTAAACATAGCTTCTCTCTGTAAGCAGCAAAAGCCTCAGAAATTTTATTAAATTAAATTTTAATAGAATAAATCAATTTTAGTGTCCTTTCAGTGAATTCAGGGTTACTAAAGTAGGAGGTGATTAAATTCGTTAAATTCACTTGGCAACTGCCTGCTGCTACCAGGTCTCATTCCTTTAAGGCACAGGGCTGTGGCCTTATCTTCACAGCAGCTCATTCAACAGATCCCAGATGTCTTCCTCTGGTTTATTTTGGGAGCTTCACCCTGTAAAATGAGTTTAGTCCATCATCTCCCCTTATCCGGCTGAAGCACATTCTGTCAAGGGATTCTACTTTTCCTGAGGTACTTAGTGCCTACTGACAATAATCATTTTTCTTCTGAACAGATAAAGAGAGAGAAAGAAGGCAAAAGAGCATGAAAAGTACTTTTTACTGACTTTAAACTAAAGAACAAATGACATTGTCCACCTTATACAATCAAAATAGCTCTGCTTTTAAAAATACGTTTCTCAAACTTGATGAGCAGCTGATTCTGATGATTTCAATTGTAGTAGAGCATGGTTTACTGAGGGTTTGGAAAAATGATCAACTAATAACATTAAGTCGTACAGGGAATTGGGAGGTATTACATTCTTTTATAATAAAAGTGTTCATAACATAAATATTTTTCTCTGTTCAAGGAATACTTACTAATGGAGAAATACTTAACCCTTGATAATTACTAAGTTAAAAAAAAAACTTTGACAATTAAAAATCCATTAACAATCCTAAGTCTACACTGCTATCTAGGTGTACTTCAGAGAGTATTATTGTTTGGATAACAAAAGAAAATTATGCAAGTGGAAAAAAATTGAACCACTCTACAAAAGAACCATGTTGGGAGATTATAATATCCTTCATGGAATAGTACTTTATTAAAGACCAGAAAAAATCTTTTATTAATGGTTGCATCCAAAAAGCTGCCATTAATCTATGACACTGATGCCAATGAGAGCATCATCTTCCAGGTAGAAAGTTCATTTACTTAACTGAATAAAAAGGGAGCATTTTCTAGCATTTTTATTTCATTTCTTATTACTATGTGCTTTGAATAAAACAATCTCCCTTATTTTTCATAGAAAATAAAAAATACATGTACATTACCTATGCAATACAAATAAATACATATTTTATTGATTTCATTTTCTTAATTGTTAAATATACAAATATAAAGACATGACATGATTTGTGTTTATCTAATAATTAGTGATGTTAAGCATCTTTTCATGTGCCTCTTGACCATCTGTATGTCTTCCTTGGTGAAGTGTCTCTTTAGGTCTTCTACCCACGTTTAACTGGATTGTTTGTTTTTTGATATTGAGCTCCATGAGCTGTTTGTATATTTTGGAGATTAATCCTTTTTCAGTTGTTTCATTTGCAAATATTTTCTCCCATTCTGAGGGTTGTCTTTTCATCTTGTTTATGGTTTCCTTTGCTGTGCAAAAGCTTTTACGATTAATTAAGTCCCATTTGTTTATTATTGTTTTTATTTCCGTTACTCTAGGAGGTGGGTCAAAAAAGATCTTAATGTGGTTTATGTCAAAGGGTGTTTTTCCTATGTCTTCCTCTAAAAGCTTGAAAGTGTCTGGTCTTACATTTAAGTCTTTAATCCATTTGGAGTTTATTTTTGTGTATGGTGTTAGGTAGTGTTCTAATTTCATTGTTTTACATGTAGCTGTCCAGTTTTGCCATCACCACTTATTGAAGAGGTTGTCTTTTCTCCACTGTATGTTCTTGCCTCTTTTGTCATAAATTAGGTGCCCATATGTGTGTGGGTTTATCTCTGGCCATTCTATCCTGTACCACTGATCTATATTTCTGTTTTTGTGCCAGTGCTATACTGTCTTGATTACTGTAGCTTTGTGGTATAGTTTGAAGTCAGGGAGCCTGATTCCTCCGACTCAGTTTTTCTTTCTCAAGACTGCTTTGGCTATTCGGGGTCTTTTGTGTTTCCATACAAATTGTAAGATTTTTTTGTTCTAATTCTGTGAAGAATGCCGTTGGTAGTTTCATAGGGATTGCATTGAATCTGTAGATTGCTTTGCATAGTATAGTCATTTTCACAATATTGATTCTTCCAATCAAAGAACATGGTATATTTCTCCATCTGTCTATGCCATCTTTGATTTCTTTCATCAGTGTTTTATAGTTTTCTGAGTACAAGCCTTTTGCCTCCTTAGGCAGGTTTATTCCTAGGTATTTTATTCTTTTTGTTGCAATGGTAAATGGGAGTGTTTCCTTAATTTCTCTTTCTGATTTTTTGTTGTTGGTGTATAGGAATCACCTCACGCTGGTCAGAATGGCCATTATCAAAAAATCTAGAAACATTAAATGCTGGAAAGGGTGTGGTGAAAAGGGAATCCTCATGCACTGTTGGTGGGAATGTAAATTGATACAACCACTGTGGAAAACAGTATGGAGATTCTTTAAAAAACTAAAAATAGAACTACCATATGACCCAGCAATCCCACTACTGGGCATAAATCCTGAGAAAACCATAATTCAAAAAGGGACATGGACCACAATGTTCACTGCAGCACTATTTACAGTAGCCAGCACATGGAAGCAACCTAAGTGTCCATTGACAGATGAATGGATAAAGAAGATATGGCACATATATACAATGGAATATTACTCAGCCATAAAAAGAAACGAAATTGAGTTATTTGTAGTGAGGTGGATGGACCTAGAGTCTGTCATACAGAGTGAAGAAAGTCAGAAAGAGAAAAACAAATACCATATACTAACACATATATGTGGAATCTAAAAGAAAAAAAAAAAAAAGGTACTGATGAACCTAGTTGGAGGGCAGGAATAAAGAGGTAGACATAGAGAATGGACTTGAGGACATGGGGTGGGAGGGCGAAGCTGGGGCAAAGTGAGGGTAACATTGACATATATACACTACCGAATGTAAAATAGTTGGCTGGTGGGAAGCAGCAGCATAGCACAGGGAGATCGGCTCGGTGCTTTGCGATGACCTAGAGGGGTGGGATAGGGAGGATGGGAGGGAGGCTCAAGACGGAGGGGTTATGGGAACATATGTAAGTATATGGCTGATTCGCTTTGTTGTGCAACAGAAACTAACACAGTATTGTGAAGCAATTATACTCCAATAAAGATCTACTAAAAAAATTTATAGGATATTATGAATAACTTTATGCCAACAAATTTGGAAAGTTATGGAATGGACAGATACAGTTTAGCAAAACTAACACACACACACACACACACACAAAAAGACATGAGAACCTACTTTGTCCTGAACAATATTTAATAACTATGTCCTATAAATGGGTGTGACCAAGAGAGTTCCATGTTGTGACAAAGTGGGCAAGGTGAAGATTACAAATAACATTTAGTCAATTGTGGGCCTGCAGAAGCCAGTGCTCAGGTGAATGTCAAAGTCAGGCCACGTTTCCCAGCTGTGACGACAGCCTTTCTACTCCATTTTTGGACACTCTTCACATTTTTTTTTTTTTTTAAATTAATTAATTTATTTGTTTTTTTTTTTTTGGCTGCGTTGGGTCTTCATTGCTGTGCGCGGGTTTTCTCTAGTTGTGGCGAGCGGGGGCTACTCTTCGTTGCGGTGTGCGGACTTCTCATTGTCGTGGCTTCTCTTGCTGCAGAGCAGGGGCTCTAGGCACACGGGCTTCAGTAGTTGTGGCTCACGGGCTCTAGAGCGCAGGCTCAGTAGTTGTGGCGCACGGGCTTAGTTGCTCCGCGGCATGTAGGATCTTCCCGGACCAGGGCACGAACCCGTGTCCCCTGCATTGGCAGGCGGATTCTTAACCACTGCGCCACCAGGGAAGCCCACTCTTCACATTTTTAAAAGTACACCCACCAGGTGCCCCTCGCTCCCTCCTGAATTTTCTCTTTCCCTTTTGTCTTTCTTTCTACCTTTCCTTCCATCTGGCTTTCCCTCCAATTCTCTCTCCTTCAAACTAGTATCCAGCACCTGCTCTGAGTTCAGCCACATTCTGACCCGGAGGGGTACAAAGATGAATAAGTCAGCCGATTATTGTTTCCAGGGGCCTTTATTTTTGCCTCTCTTCTCATTTTAGACTTAACATTTGCTTTCCCATCTATCACAATAGGGCTTCAAACTATTGAAGTTTCTGTAACTGTCTCCTTCCAAATCAAAAAGTTACTCCTTTCTTCTTCCATTGGATCATGTCAGAGTATCTCCCATTTATATGCAAGGGATGCTAATGGAATAAGGATGTCCCTCACAGACAAATTTTCATATTTTCAACATCCTGGGTTGTGTTTATGCTTAAAAGATGTATTGACCTGTAAGAGTTGTGGGCTCTAGGTGAGACATATTTTTGAAGATGTAGGTCTTGAGAAAAGGATTTGTGAATGTTGTTCAGAGTTGAGCTCATGGAGAGAGAGGGCTTGGGAAGCAGTTAGTCCTCTGGTCCATTCCCAGCTTGGCCATTTACTAGTTATGTGAAGCTGAGACCCTTGGTTTCCTCATCAGAATTCAGTAATGGGAATTAAGTCAGATGCAATTTGTAAGGTGTTATGAGTTAATGTCTGTGTTATAATTCTTAAGCTATTCCTACCCTAAACTTCTTCTCTTTATGTACTTGTCTGAAGTCTCATTAATGAGGAGTTGGATCCTTAGCATATATTATTATTATTTCTAGATGCTTCTCATTTTATGCCGGTGTGTATGGCTTAAAAGCAGTGTGATGTGCTTGAGTTGGCTGATTCTACCTCTGAAAACCTGATTGTGAGCCTTTCTTCCCAAATTCACATTGCAATACCATTAAATTGATAGCTTGAAATAGGTCATATTGGGAAAATTTACAGCATGGAAATGAACAAACCCTACAATAAAAGGCTCTGTTTTCTTCTGGAGGAAAAAAAAAATTGTTAACCCTTTACTAGCACATTAGTGCCAAGAGTCCAGGCAGAGATTGAGAGAAAAGCCTTTTTTCTTTTTCCGAATAACAAAATAGGATACTACATGTCCCGAGTTCTCATTTCCCTATGACTGTGCTTCTGCTAGGAGGGGAACATATTTCCAAATTCTCTCCAAACCCAACTCTACCTTCTGACCAAGGTGCCCTTAATGTTCTCTCCTGACTTTTATTTCCACAGTTGAGTTCAATTTCTCTCCATGACTGCAGTAGTCTTGACCCCTAAGCAATAGTCTTGAATGAAGTCTTTCTTGCTTGTTTAACTCCATCAGTGCAGTTTTTCTTTGACACTGCCCCGATTCCAATTTTTTGGCAATATCAATCTGTATTCACACCTTCTTAAAGCATATATTTCATGCTCCAAACATCAGGTGACTCTGAGCTGTCAAATTCTTTGACCATTTATTAGATAATCTGCCTTATCTTGTCTCTATGATAGAAAAAAAGGCAAGTTGTCTGATATTTACAGAGAATCCCAGGTAAATTTTATTGGCATCATTTATTTTATTTTATTTTTAAAAATATTCTCTTTCTATTTGTTTCTTTGTTTTGAATTTTATTTTATTTTATTTTTATACAGCAGGTTATCATTAGTTATCTATTTTATACATGTTATTGTATATATGTCAATCCCAATCTCCCAATTCATCCCACCACCACCACTGCCCTCTGCCCCTCCGCTTTCCCCCCTTGATGTCCATATATTTGTTCTCTACATCTGTCTCTATTTCTGCCTTGCAAACCGGTTCATCTGTACCATTTTTCTAGATTCCACATATATGCATTAATATACAATACTTGTTTTCCTCTTTCTGACTTACTTCACTCTGTATGACAGTCTCTAGGTTCATCCACGTCACTTCAAATGACCCAGGTTCATTCTTTTTATGGCTGAGTAATATTCCATTGTATATATTTACCACATCTTCTTTATCCATTCATCTGTTAATGGGCATTTAGGTTGGCTCCGTGACCTGTCTATTGTAAAAAGGGCTGCAACGAACATTGGGGTGCATGTGTCTTTTTGAATTATGGTTTTCTTTGGGTATATGTCCAATAGTGGGATTGCTGGGTCATATGGTAATTCTATTTTTAGTTTTTTAAGGAACCTCCGTACTGTTCTCCATAGTGGCTGTATCAATTTACATTCCCACCAACAGTGCAAGAGGGTTCCCTTTCCTCCACACCCTCTCCAGCATTTGTTGTTTGTAGATTTTATGATGATGCCCATTCTAACCGGTGTGAGGTGATAACTCAATGTAGTTTTGATTTGTATTTCTCTAATAATTAGTGATGTTGAGCAGCTTTTCATGTGCCTCTTGGCCATCTCTATGTCTTCTTTGGAGAAATGTCTATTTAGTTCTTCTGCCCATTTTTTGATTGAGTTGTTTTTTTTTTTTAATATTGAGCTGCATGAGCTGTTTATTTATTTTGCAGATTAATCCTTTGTTGATTCATTTGCAAATATTTTCTCCCATTCTGAGGGTTGTCTTTTAGTCTTGTTTATAGTTTTCTTTGCTGTGCAAAAGCTTTTAACTTTCATTAGGTCCCATCGTTTATTTTTGTTTTTATTTCTATTACTCTAGGAGGTGGGTCAAAAAAGACCTTGCTGTGATTTATGTCAAAGAGTGTTCCTCCTATGTTTTCCTCTAAGAGTATTATAGTGTCTGGCCTTATATTTAGGTCTTTAATCCATTTTGAGTTTATTTTTGTGTATGGTGTTAGGGAGTATTCTAATTTCATTCTTTTACATGTAGCTGTCCAGTTTTCCCAGCACCACTTATTGAAGGGACAGTCTTTTCTCCATTGTATATCCTTGTCTCCTTTGTCATAGATTAGTTGACCACAGGTGTGTGGGTTTATCTCTGGGCTTTCTATCCTGTTCCATTGATCTGGATTTCTGTTTTTATGCCCGTACCATACTGTCTTGATTACTGTAGCTTTGTAGTATAGTCTGAAATCAGGGAGTCTGATTCCTCCAGCTCCATTTTTTTTCCCCTCAAGATTGCTTTGGCTATTTGGAGTCTTTTGTGTCTCCATACAAATTTTAAGATTTTTTGTTCTAGTTCTGTAAAAAACGCCATTGGTAATTTGATAGAGATTGCATTGAATCTGTAGATTGCTTTGATTAGTATAGTCATTTTCACAATATTGATTCTTCTAATCCAAGAACATGATATATCTCTCCATTTGTTTGTGTCATTTTTGATTTCTTTCATCAGTGTCTTATAGTTTTCTGAGTACAGGTCTTTTACCTCCTTAGGTAGGTTTATTCCTAGGTATTTTATTCTTTTTGTTGCAATGGTGAACGGAATTGTTTTCTTAATTTCTCTTTCTGATCTTTCGTTGTTAGTGTATAGGAATGCCAGAGATTTCTGTGAATTAATTTTGTATCCTGCAACTTTACCAAATTCACTGATTAGCTCTAGTAGTTTTCTGGTGGCCTCTTTAGGATTCTCTATGTATAGTATCATGTCATCTGCAAACAGTGACAGTTTTACTTCTCTTTTCCAATTTGGATTCCTTTTATTTCTTTTTCTTCTCTGGTTGCCGTAGCTAGGACTTCCAAAACTATGTTGAATAATAGTGGTGAGAGTGGACAACCTTGTCTTTTTCCTGATCTTAGAGGGAATGCTTTCAGTTTTTCACCACTGAGAATGATGTTTGCTGTGGGTTTGTCATATATGGCCTTTTTTATGTTGAGGTAGGTTCCCTCTGTGCATACTTTCTGGAGAGTCTTCCTCATAAATGGGTGTTGAATTTTGTCAAAAGCTTGCTCTGTATCTATTGAGATGATCATATGGTTTTTATTTTTAGTTAATGTGGTGTATTTTAACAAATTTTAACACCAATTTGTTAATGTGGTGTATCACATTGATTGATTTGTGCATATTGAAGATTCCTTCCATCCATGGGATAAATCCCACTTGATCCTGGTGTATGATCCTTTTAATGTGTTGTTGGATTCTGTTTGCTAGTATATTGTTGAGGTTTTTTGCATCTATATTCATCTGTGATGTTGGTCTGTAATTTTCATTTTTGTAGTATCTTTGTCTGGTTTTGGTGTCAGGGTGATGGTGGCCTCATAGAATGAGTTTGGGATTGTTCCTTCCTCTGAAATTTTTGGAAGAGTTTGAGAAGGATGGGTGTTAGCTCTTCTCTAAATGTTTGATAGAATTCACTTGTGAAGCCATCTTGTTCTGGACTTTTGTTTGTTGGAAGATTTTTAATCACAGTTTCAATTTCATTACTTGTGATTGGTCTGTTCATATTTTCTATTTCTTTCTGGTTCAGTTTTGGAAGGTTATACCTTTCTAAGAATTTGTCCATTTCTTCCAGGTTGTCCAGAGTTGCTTGTAGTAGTCTCTTATGATGCTTTGTATTTCTGTGGTCTCTATTGTAACTTCTCCTTTTTCATTTCTAATTTTATTGATTTGAGTAATGTCCCTCTTTTTCTTGATGAGTCTGGCTAAAGGTTTATCAATTTTGTTTATCTTTTCAAAGAAACAGCTTTTAGTTTTATTGATCTGTGCTATTGTTTTCTTTCTATTTCATTTATTTCTGCTCTAATCTTTATGATTTCTTTCCTTCTACTAACTTCGTGTTTTGTTTGTCCTTCTTTCTCCAGTTCCTTTAGGTATAAGGTTAGATTGTTTATTTGAGATTTTTCTTGTTTCTTGAGGTAGGATTGTATTGCTATAAACTTCTCTCTTAGAACTGCTTTTGCTGTATCCCATAGGTTTTGGATCGTCATGTTTTCATTGTCATTTATCTCTATCTATTTTTTGATTTCCTCTTTGATTTCTTCAATGATCTCTTGGTCATTTAGTAACATATTGTTTAGCCTCCATGTGTTTGTGTTTTTTACATTTTTTCCCCTGTAATTTATATCTAATCTCATAGCGTTGTTGTCAGAAAAGATGCTTGATATGATTTCAATTTTCTTAAATATCCTGAGGCTTGATTTGTGACCCAGGATGTGATGTATCCTGGAGAATGTTCCGTTTGCACTTGAGAAGAAAGTGTAATCTGCTGTTTTCAGATAGAATGTCCTATAAATATCAATTAAGTCTATCTGGTCTATTGTATCATTTAAAGGTTGTGTTTCCTTATTAATTTTTTGTCTGGATGATCTGTCCATTTGTGTAAGTGGGGTGTTAAAGTCCCCCACTATTATTGTGTTACCATTGATTTCCCTTTTCATGGTTGTTAGCGTTTGCCTTATGTATTTGGGTGCTCCTATGTTGGGTTCATAGACATTTATAATTATTATATCTTCTTCTTGGATTGATCCCTTGATCATTATGTAGTGTCCTTCCTCATCTCTTGTAACATTCTTTATATTAAAGTCTATTTTATCTGTTATGAGAATTGCTACTCCAGCTTTCTTTTGATTTCCTTTTGCATGGAATATCTTTTTCCATCCCCTCACTTTCAGTCTGTATGTGTCCCTAGGTCTGAAGTGGGTCTCTTGTAGACAGCATGTATATGGGTGTTGTTTTTGTATCCATTCAGTGAGCCTGTGTATTTTGGTTGGAACATTTAATCCATTCACATTTAAGGTAATTATTTATATGTATATTCCTATTACCATTTTCTTAATTGTTTTGGGATCGTTTTTTTTTAGGTCCTTTTTTTGTGTTTCCCACTTAGAGAAGTTTCTTTAGCACTCATTGTAGAGCTGGTTTGGTGGTGCTGAGTTCTCTTAGCTTTTGTTCATCTGTAAAGCTTTTGATTTCTCCGTCAAATCTGAATGAGATCCTTTCTGGGTAGAGTAATCTTGGTTGTAGTTTCTTTCCTTTCATCACTTTAAGTATATCATGCCATTCGTTTCTGGATGTGGAATTTCTGCTGAGAAATCAGCTGTTAACCTTATGGGAGTTCCCGTGTATGTTATTTGTCATTTTTCCCATGTTGCTTTTCATAATTTTTCTTTTTCTTTAATTTTTGTCAGTTTGATTACTATGTGTCTCAGCGCATTTCTCCTTGGGTTTTTCCTGCCTCGGACTCTTTTTGCTTCCTGGACTTTGGTGGCTATTTCCTTTCCCACGTTAGGGAAGTTTTTGACTATAATCTCTTCAAATATTTTCTTGGTCCTTTCTCTCTTCTCCTTCTCGGACCCCTATAATGCAAATGTTGGTGTATTTAATGTTATCCCAGAGGTCTCTTAGGCTGTCTTCATTTCTTTTCATTCTTTTATCTTTATTGTGTTGAGCGGCAGTGAATTCCATCATTCTGTCTTCCAGGTCACTCATCCGTTCTTCTGCCTCAGTTTTTCTGATATTGATTCCTTCAAGTGTATTTTTCATCTCATTTTTTTGTATTGTTCATCTCTGTTCTTTAATCCTTCTAGGTCTTTGTTAATCATTTCTTGCATCTTCTCGATCTTTGCCTCCATTCTTTTTCCAAGGTCCTGGATCATCTTCACTATCATTATTCTGAATTCTTTTTCTGGAAGGTTGCCTATCTCCACTTCATTTAGTGGTTTTTCTGGGGTTTCATTTTGTTCCTTCATCTGGTACATAATCCTCCGCCTTTTCATTTTGTCTGTCTTTCTGTGAATGTGGTTTTCGTTCCACATCCTGCAGGATTGTAGTTCTTCTTGCTTCTGCTGTCTGCCCTCTGCTTATTGGCATCATTTAAAATGTGCTTAGTCAGTGGATTCTTTTTTAAATATAAAAACACTATTATCAAAGGGCAGATTGAAAAATAAAAAGTTGTTCCCTTTTAGTTCCCCAAACTTTTATCAGGTTCTGCAGGTTATCTCACACAGCTGTGCTTTATGAGAGGCAAGGAACTGTATTTATTCAGCAGCTTCTCTGGGGCAGTGAACTCTGAGCTCTTGCCAAGAATTAGCATAAGTAACCAGCACATTCCCGTTTGTCAGGCACTTTTGAGTCTCCAAGTCACCCTCAAAGCAGGCATAACACAGACCATCCTATAGTGCTTCCACCTATTTCAGTTCTGTGCTTGCTGCCCTACGTATCACTTTAAAATGCAAATATCTCTTTTAATATTTGATGATTCATACCTGCTTCTTCCTTTCTCATTAAATTATCCCTCCACCCACCCCCACACCAAGGTGGGTCTCTGTGGATTGCAGACCAGTTTCCAAGAACCTTAATAAGATCTGAAAACCTTTCACTTTCTACCCCGTGTCCTCTCCTTTTTTATTTGCTGTGGTCTCTGTGGCTGAGAACTATTTCTGGAGCAGTGCAGGCTAACAGCCAAGCCTTAGTGGCTTCTTTCTTCAGGTTTCACCTAAGTAGATCTCAATATCGTGCTGGCCTCGGGAATAGAGGCTCCTTAGAATGCTTTGCTGCCTTCCCACCTGCCTTTAATGGTAACTAGAAATAGATTTAATGATCTCCAGGTGCATCTATAACCATCCTCAAACAATCTGGATTTCAATTATTCAGCTTACTGTGGCCAGGGACCAGGACTCACCTTTCTTAGGGAACTGTAAGTTCTACTTACTCCCTATTTCCTCTCCATTTGGGCTCTTTACTGCCCTTCCTGTCCCCTGCCCCCCACCATCAAATCAGGAGAATCTTGGCTGTTATGGTGTCATTATAGGAAATCTATCTCTAACTCTCTGTTTTCAAATCCATTCAGACTCAGGTTTTTGCCTTTAGAATCCCAAATGGCTTTTTTTGCTGTAAAATTATTTTCATTGAGCAATGAATGTCTCACAATGTGTGCATGAATGGTGAAAAGGCCACAGTCTTACAAAAGAAAAGGAAAAAAAAAAGGTTAAAAGATGGAAACTTCTGCTGATATTTCAAAATATTGTGCCGCCATATACATATTGACATAAATACCGACTGAACAAGGTGTTTTGGTGTAGATGCTATCTTTTATTATCTTTAAGTAGAAACCCACTTAGAAGATATAAAAGCCCATGCTTTACTTTTTATTTGAGGTTCCTTAACCTCAAATAAAATGGAAGTTGATTTGGGTGGAGATTAAACATAATAAATACTTTGCTACCCATCAATGAGTTCCATTTAAAATAAATATTTTTAATCAAATCATCCCATTATACACTTGAAATATCTTACAGTTTTCTCTCTCAATTATACCTCAGTTATGCTGAAAAATATGATTTGTTTTTCAGGAGCACTTTTGTATTGGTGAATGTAAATTATGATTTAAATCTGGCACAGTGACTGTTACGTGTTGTTTGAAATACAGGCAGGGGATAAACACGTACTTCATAGAGTTTACAAAATGCAAATGGGTATAGTCTCAGGTGGTCTTGGCCTGCAGTGGCTTGAAGCAGGATTCTGGTTCCTGGCCAGAGATTGAAGTCAGGCTGCAGCAGTGAGAGCACTGAATCCTAGCCACTAGACCACCAGGGACTAGTGGCCAGTGACAAGGCCTTGGTAGTCATCTTCCAGAGCAGATGGAATGTTGTTGTAATTAGAGACCAAGGTGACTGTTAATGGCAGGTGGCATGTCATATATATCATGACATTTGGATAGTAAAAACAAAGATGTTTCTAATAAAATTTTCATATCAAAGCTCTAAAAGCAGACACTCTAATTTGAATAACTTTGTAACATGTTTCTGGGTGACCAGTAGCAGAAAGTTATTTTGCAGTAGTTAACAGTTTTCCTGAGCTACAATCAGCAGAGTCCCTACTGACTAATAAAAACATGCCAAGTTCTTTGAGGTTATTTTGGTAAGTTACTTAAGTTCCCTCAGCCTGAATTTGTTTATTCATTTCATTTCATTCATTTCATTCTTTGTAAGCACACAGTAATCACCTGTTTTTCAACAAGTAAGTGCACACCTACCTTATTAATAGGTAGGGGTTTTTTTTTTAATAAATTTATTTATTAATTTATTTATTTTTGGCTGTGTTGGGTCTTTGTTGCTGTGCACGGGCTTTCACTAGTTGCGGCGAGCAGGGGCTACTCTACTCTTCGTTGTGGTGCGTGGGCTTCTCATTACGGTGGCTTCTCATTGCGAAGCATGGGCTCTAGGTGCGCGGGCTTCAGTAGTTGTGGCATGCAAGTTCAGTAGTTGTGGCTTGTGGGCTCTAGAGCGCAGACTCAGTAGTCTAGGCACACGGGCTTAGTTGCTTCATGGCATGTGGGATCTTCCTGGACCAGGGATCAAACCTGTGTCCCCTGCATTGGCAGGTGGATTCTTAACCACTGCACCACCAGGGAAGTCCCAATAGGTAGGTATTTAAAAGATAAAGTGAGATAAAATGACATCATGTAAGCAAAGGTTACATCATGCACTTGGCATTAATTAAGCACTAACCACTTGAGCTTCTTTCTCTCTTTTTCACAAAGTGTCTTCACATCAAATACCTTATTTAGACCAGACAATTTCCAGTTTTTATTTAGGGTACATGTTACCTTCATTTTCCAACAAAACACTGAGATTCAGAGAAACGAATTGGCTTTCCAATGTCCATGTGGCAAGTTCATATCTGAACCTTGAGTAAATATTCAGATCTTCAAGGTTGCTTCAGGGCCTAACTTCCAGCCCTGTTTCCACTATTATCCATCTGCTTCCACTTTGGGGGTCTGGTTTTCTCCTCTATAAATTGAAGGAGTTGAAGTTGTTGGGTATGGTATCAACTAATATATGGCACGATCAACCACATAATCTCAGTATCCCACAGCAATATTCATTTACCAGTTCACAGATCTGTAGGTCACCTGAAGGTCTCCTGTTCTTGGCTGGGTACATCCCTGGCTGGCTCAGCCCTGTAGGTCTCTAATCCTCCTCCTCAGCTAGCCCAGGCTTACTCTCCTGCTCTGACAGATGTGAAAGAGAGCAGGCACAATAGCACAAACAGTTTTCTGTTAACATTCCATTAACCCAAGCAGATCATGTGGCAAACCCGAAAGCAAGGGGTAGGGAAGTATCTTCTGTCTCTTTCCTGGGAGAAGGTACTGCCAAGTCATATGTAATGGTTGTGGATATGGGAAGGGTAAAGAACTGAGGACATTAATGCTGTGTACTTCAACTGCTAAGATTGCTTTTAGCTCTAGCATGTTGTGATTTTCCTCCAGTTTACGTTTACTCTTTCCTCATTTACTTTCTTAATGTTTTAAAAGTTGCCTAAGGCAAATAGGATTTCTCGGAGGGGCAGAAAACTCAGGTCATCTTGCCATTCTGTGTTTTTTTATATGTTAATCTTGCTGCTCCCTGAACATATTGTTCCAGAAGGTGATATTAAAGGACAATCTCATAGGAGGTTGGAGCACTACATTCTCTTCATTGTAAATATGCTTTCAGGGTTCACACAGATGCAGGCCTTTTGTTTAAACAGAAAAGAATGAAATAATTAATCCTTTCTAGATGCAGAATATAGGGATTTTGATCTGAAAAGAGTGTGAAAAGGTTATGGGGCGGGGGGGAGGAGATGTGGGGGAAGGTGCAGGCTCATTTCCGTCGATCACTGCAGACTTCTGCTCAGGTCCATAGGGATTGCCATATTCAGTCCCAAAGTTCAGCCGCCTTTCTTTTCACTCAGCGTCTGTCATCAATCTGTCTATCTCCTGAAGATACATTTCCTCCCTATTTCTAACTATTCTATCTTTGAGCTTTTGTTTATTTTTTATATTTTTTAAAAGTATAGAAATACAGTGTACTCTTCAAAAACCTTTGAGCAATGCAGAAATACATATGGGAGAGTATTAAATTTATTCTTTGGTTGATGTTGTTAGAAATAGTCACTTGGGCTTATTTACTCTTAAGGAAATTTACTGACAACCTACGTAGGGAAACAGATGAAAAATAGCAAATATTGGAAAGGCATAAATATTTAAGATTCCAATGTTGGGCGTTGGAGGAAGCGAGGGGGTCACTAGCTTGAGCCTATGCTGTATTCATCCCAGCATTCAGGCATGTCTGGAAAACTAGTGGTTTAGGGCAGGTATTTATCAATTTATGTAGGAGAATGAGGAGACTTCTAATAAAGAATTAATTATAAGGCAAGCTAACTGAAGCAGATAGGTCAGTGATACAGAGAAAGTATTACAATTATAGTAAAGTAATTTCTCTCACGTTAGCTTCCTGCCCAACATGACAAAATCATAAGACGGTAGAATTGTAGGAAAAAAGAAGAGTAAGAACTAAAGAGACTTAGAGTTTAAGGCATCAGTGAATTTGTAGAATTTGTGTGGGGAAATTCAGTAGCAAGTGGAGTCACTGGCTTTTGTGTAGAAATCAGTACCTGAACCTTACATGTATAGCTGCAATGTGGCCATTGGCATCTCAGGAGCTGGGATCACCATCCATACTCACAGTACTTGCAATGCTTGAGGAGCGTAGGGGTGATCCTGACACAGCACTGTCACCAATGTTTGAAACTACCAGCACTAATTGTGACTTGAGAAAATCATCCCCTGTATCAGTAGTCACCAACAAGTGAAATTTTGAGGTGGATCAAATTAATGATTTCTGCCAGTTGATAAATTGAAGGGAGGGCCCATTGAGGGAGGAGCTGAAACTGTCTTTGTAGGGCTCCCAGATACTTGGAAATCTGTGAGTAAGGGATAAGACGACACGATAAATCTCTTTTTATTGCTTTAACCTTAGTGGGAAAATGGTAGGTTGTATCTGAATGGACCCAAGTAGAAATTAGGATTGCATTGGGTGGTTCTCACTTCCCCTGTTCTTAGAGAGGTCAATGGTGATAAAAAAAATTCTACTTTTCTATCTTCACAGAGCTTATTATGCAATGCCAGAACAAAATCTTAAAATAGAGCAATTTGACATACCTCCAAGGAGAATGATAAACTTCAATTTGGATGCCAAAGTCAAACAGGGAATAGATTAGGATGAAAGAATGACAAATAATATCACTCTTTTCCTATTCAGCATGTGGACAGGCTAATTCACAAGATGGAAAATTTTTACTTGATGAGACCATGGGGAAGACTTCTCTGAAAATGATTATATGTTTTCATTCTGGATTGCTGGGGAAATAAGCCAGCTGGAACAAGTCCACTCAACTCTTTCTAGTGGAAGGGCTGTATCCAAAAGTTTCCATGGTAATAGTGACCTTCATTTCTTTGCAAGAAGATTGCAACTTGTTATAGAACCCATTGTTTTCAGGTGTTAGTCAGCTATCATTCCCATAAAGCTCCTGTAAAAACCAAGCACTAAAATCTTGGTGTCCATGCAGTTTGTGTATCCTTTAACTGATAAGCAAGAATGAAAAGTATTGGAGGATTGGGGTCCCTTCACTGAAACAGAAACACACTAACACTAACACCATCACTAACACCTGATAATGGTAAAATAGAAACTGGAAAGAATCTAGGTTCCAATTGTTCAACCACTAAACCAAAGTTTATTGTGGACTTCTTTTTTTTTAAATGGAATAAAGAAATATGATTCTTGCTTAAACCACCTTAGTCAAATATCCTTTAACTTGTAACTGAGAGACTCTAACTGAAATAGCTGCCTTACAACAAAGATGACCCAAAGTGACTACAGTTTTGGAAAAAAGATTACTGTAAGGAGCCTTTATCCCATATTTAGGAATTGGATTTGAAAATTTGGAGTAGAGAAAAAAGAGAAAATGAGGAATTTAGAGCAATTGTGAAGGTTTATTTTTCCCCAAATAGTCTTGAAAATAATAAAGGAAGTGATAGTGAGTCAAGTGGTACCTTATTATTTCCTTCTTGCCTCTGTTATAGGAGAAATAGCTGAAGCATTTTATTTTATTTTATTTATATTTTGGGGGGGCCTGATTCATAATTTAATAGGTGTGCTGGTCTGGGTCCCTTATTTCTGCTGCTTACCGGCCCATTGCTCTGGGGTCAGGGTTTTCTGCTCAAAGGCATGGATGTGCAGGAGCTCTTCTGCTAGGCAAGTGTTCACAAGCCGGTGTCTCTGAAGCAGCGGCTTCCCCTCGAACTTGGCTGGCACCACGAAGACTTGGAAGCTGGACACACAACGTGGGAGTCGTGTCCTCCACTTCCACATGCTCCGCCTCCAGGTCCCACTGCAGCTTCTCCGGGAGGTACTCAACGCTGAGTTCCATCGCGGCAGCCCGGGGTGGGGGGAGTGCAGCCCAGCTCGGACCTCTGCCACACTGCTTCCCCCCTTACTAGCTGAGGCATTTTTAAAAAAATTCATGCTTTATAATCTGGAATTGCATTTATACCAGAGGAGTGATTCAGCAATGCAAAGGGCAATGGGTACGAGTTAGATGGGTCTTGTGTTTATAGTATCACCGGGCTAAAATCAAGTTGTCAGCCGGTGATGTGATCTCTTTAGAAGCTAGAGGTCCTCTTACAAGATGAGTCAGATATTGGCAGAATTCATTTCCTTGTGGTTGTAGGGCTGAGGTTCTCATTTTCTTCCTGGCTGACAGCTGGAGGTTGCAGTCAACTCCAAGAGGTCACCTACTTATTATCCTTGCACAACATAGCAATTTACTTTTTCAAAGCCAACAGAAGTACATCTCTCTGACATCTATACCCTCTCTTAAGAGCTTGCCCGCTTACTTAGGATAATATCCCCTTTGATTAAATCAAAATCAGCTGATTAGGGCACTTAACTGCATCTGTAAAATATGATCATTTTACCATATAATGGAACCTAATTATGGGACTGCATCGTGTTTATAGGTCTCACGCACATTCAACCACAAAACCATATAGGGCATGTACAGAATGAACCAGAAATCTTGGAGACCATCTTAGAATTCTGTCTACCACAATGTTGTCTTTATTATGTAGCTGAAGAAACTGAGGCTCAGAGAATTAAGTAATTTGCTCAAGTTACATAATCAGTAAACGCAGGACTATGATTAGAACTTCAGTCTCTCTGATTCTCAAGCCTATATTCTTTCTGTTTGTAGCTTCTGCTGAAGGAATTTATAAACATCTAGCTGAACTTTTATAAAGAAACATTTCCTATAATTATCAATTCCATTAATAAATCCAGAAATAAAACATGTCAATATTCTTTTTATTTAACATATTGTCTTTTTTATCTTTATTTTACATAGATCTATTTTTAGGCTTTTATAGTTTCCTTTATGAATTATTTTAATGCAATTTTTAACAGAAGTTAGCTTTCTCAATTGTGAATTATAATGGCAATGGACTTTCAAAAGCCTATATCTCATACTTTAAGTATTATATAATTGATTAACCTTCAATATAAGATTTATTCTCAATTTTTAAGAAAAGTTGACTATATTTGTCCAAATGAGAAGCAAGGTAATTAACAGTGATTATCAAACAGGCCTGGATTGAAATTACAGTGTTATCACTTACTAATTATGTTGTCTTGCCAGGTAAGTTACTTTTCTGGCCTAATTTCTTCTAATTTGTTTATTTTTGACCCTAAGAATTTATTAGGGTCAAAAATAAACAATGTTAGATACTAAAGTGGTAAGGACAGATTTTAATCAGCAATAGGGAAATAGGGAAAAGAGACTAGTGTGAATTGAACTCAACTTTGATTTGTACAGAGGTGACCCAGCATTCTAAAGGGAGAATGAGGGAATAAGGAGGGAGGTGGGCAGCGTTCAGTAGAGCCAGGAAAGTGTAAAATTACAAAAAGCAGGAAGCAGGGGGTGGGGGAGGGGTGGGGGGGGGTGGGGGGTGGTCTATATGAAACCGGTATGGTTTTGCTAACCAGAGTTTATAGAAGTTAGGCTCCTATCCTCCCATGGAGACTGGGAGACAGGGGCCCTATCTTCAGGTATTGGCTGGAACAAACTAAATTCTGTTGGCAGCTTTGAGTTTTTGCAGGCATGAACTATTAGTGGAACCAGGATCATCCTAAGGATGTGGACTTGAGCTGTTAGAAACTATGCTGATATTCAAATCTTTATAGATCAAGGTTGAGGTCTAGTTGAGAAAAGGGTCAGAGGAGCCTAGCTAGAGTTTGTTCAAGGAGAGAATAATGTACCTAAATGTCTGACACAGATAAGCTACCTCAAATATTAGCTATTTTAAATCACACTTGCCATTTTTACTTTATTAGCAATTAAATTTTATTTTGTAATTTTAAGGTTTGTTTGCAATTATAAGCAATTAAAATTTCAATTAAAAGCAATTTTAAGTTTTAATTTTATTAGCAAGGCACAGTACAAAAGAAGACTTTACTACAGTAAGGACACATAAAATATAAAAACAAAAACACACTAGGCCAATTAACAAATATTTTTCTGCTTTCGAGTTGAAAAGAAAAGATAAAAATAAATTAATTTAATAGATACTTCCCAAGTATAGCTTTCTTACTCCACAAGCCTTTATAATTGTGATGACTATAATAGTAATTCTTTCCATTACCATTTTATTAATGGTATTCATTTTGATTGATTTGTATTTTTTTATTCATAAAATCTTCCAGTTGCTCTGCTGCTTTTTAAAATGACTTCTTTTTGAAATAGTTGGTACCTTAAATAGGCCAATCTTTACAGAATTAAAAGCCCTGTATGTTTTAAGAAAAATGGCATCATTTTAATCCAGCAGAGGAAAAAAAAATCATTGAATTCTGGTCTCAAAAACAACATGTGATGATGAGCAGTGCTGGGCAGATCATTGCATTCCTCCTCTTGCTCTCTATCACAAAATAATAACTTGCCAGGAGGCTGTGGCAGTTATTAATGTTTCATTTTGTTCCTAGATCCAAATTAAACCCCTGAAAAATATACAACTATGAAGCTAAAGTTGAAATTCAAACATATAATCATGTATTTTTAGCATTATTTTAATACTTGCTTTAGTATCTTAAACACAAGGAAAACTCTTCAAGAATGAATTTGTCCCTTTTCAGTAGAATCATATGATGTAATAGAATCATGCTATTACAGAGTAAATCATCCATTTATTTTTCTGGAGGGACTTTGGGTCATCTAGCTGAACTTCTCTTTTTACAGATGAAGAAACTGAAGGGAGCAAAGGTTAAGTGCTTTACTTAAGGCCAGCCAGCCTCTCTGAGCTACGTTTTGTAGTTCCCAGTCCCCTCCTGTTCTTGCCCTCCCTACTGGGTTACCTATCACTCGCTCTTCTTCTTTTTCTTACCTGATTTTTTTGTTTGTTTGTTTGTTTCTCCATCTTAGCTTTTTTCCTCTGTGTTTTCTGAGGAAAGAAACCAACAATGTTTACTACAGTAAACATTTTAGACTGCAAGAATTTAAAATGCAGAGGAAATGCCTCGAGCCATAGAGCCCAGGGTATTGAGCAAGTCACATTGCAGAAGTGCATTTTCTGTAGAAGGTCTAAGCATAAATGCTAGAAAACAGTGCTTGCATTAAATGTGAAAAGTAAGTCAAATCACAATGCTTTTGAGCCCCTCACAGTTCTTCCTGTTTCTGAACTTCTCTTTCCAATTCTTCTTCCACAGGACAACCAATTGGCTTTCAAATGTAATATATTGAGGATATACTATTTTAAAAATCTTAACAGACTTCCAATGTTTCTTATACATAAAACAAAAGAAAACAAAAACAAACCTCACAAACTCATTCACTGAGCACTGAAGTCCTTTCGGGTTACTATCTTTATTTTCAGGCTTGTCTCACATCTTTGGCTTTCTCAGTTTCACAGTAAAGCCACCAGTCTCCTTGCCATTCCCTGGCAGCTGTTCCCTTCTCCAAAGGGAACTTTGTATACTTTCCTTTTCTACTTGCTGAGATCTTATTTATCTATTCATCCTTTAGCTTTCCTTTTCTTGAATTTGGATTGAGTTCTTTCTTTGACCTTCCTCCCTTCTCCAATGATTTTTTTAAAAATCTACATATTATTTTCTATTTATGATTATCCTTAATTTTTTCTTTTGCTTTTTTCAAAATTGCTAGTATGAAAGTTGAAATACAAAATAGTATTTATAACATATGATTCAGTATAAAGAATAAAAATACAAACACCCTTTTATTCACTATCTACCTTAAGGAAAAAAGAAACACAGAAAATAATCCAAAACGTTGAGGTTTCTAAGGGTTCATTACAGATCCCATCCTACTCCTCTACTCACAGTGATAAAAATTCACTAAGTGTATTAACTAATACGTTTTGAAACATCTACCACATAGGGTTGTATCTCTAAACAGAATATTCTTTGGTTTTGCACGGTTTTGAAGTTCACAAAAATGGAATCATATTGTATCTTCTTTTTTTTTTATCGTTATATAGATGTTTTCATTTATTGTATACATATTAGGTACACAGTTTAAAAGGAATAAAAACCCTACTCTCTAGAACATAAGACAATAAATAGAACAAAGATTGGCACTATTATACAAATGGAATTAATGAACATAAATAAGTATGTGATTTTCAACCACATTCATATTATGCAGTTTTAAAACTATCTAATCTTTTACAATGACTAAATCCTTATTTGAAACTGTAGAGTTGGTAAAGGATGTATGCCATTTAAGTATTAGTTCAGCGACTTAACAAAACAATTTTACTGGTGGTATTTATTGTGGGGAGCAGAGACCTACTTATTGTGTATGACTATCATGTTTTAGGAAACATGATGAAGTTTTTATATTACAAGGAAGAAATCAATTTTAAGTATTAGTTATTTTAGAAATACTACCTAAACTAGGATGACATTTATGAAATATTATATATTCCTTCTCTAACTCCCTTCTATTAGGCTATAAACTATATCAAACAAAGCAATGGAAGTTAAAATTTTTAACATTTTAGATAAAGTTAGAAAAGGAACTAAAGAAAGGAACTCAGATTTAAAGTTCTGAATACCCACTAGGTTTGGCACATTTTCTTTCTTCCAACAAAGTATCTTCTCTTAGAAATGGAGTATTTAGTTAACTATCCCTCTCGGGGACCTCGACTACAATGAAAAAGAGGCCAAGAGACCACAGATGCAGACTCACTGGCATTGCTGGAGAGTGACAATGAAGAACCAGGGGTAGAGTCCCAGGGACACAGGAGACCACAGCAGTCTGGGCTACTAGAATTGGGTGACAAAGCAAGCTAACTCTGTCTTCACAAAATTTACCTGTGTTAGAGAAAGTCAGTCTATTGAGATCGACAAGGTAGGATTAGCTTTCCGACGCACAGAAGGCAACACCTGCTTTAGAGTGGACATTAGTAAGAGCGCTGACTGCTGTGAATACTTAGGTACTTGGCAACTCCTGACCTAAGGGACATGCAAAGCCACAACAAACCAACCAACCAAACGCCCTCGGAATAATACAACCCCACTCCTATCAGAGCTTCACTTCTCTTCTGTCGTGTCAGTCTCTGAGTACATGCAGCACACAAAAGCATCAGTTTCACTTCCCAGCTCTGTTAACTGTTCTAGTGAAGACACACAAGGATGATGGTCTTTTAACGTATCTGGCAATTTAGAAGTCTTCTCTTGAAGACCTCGAGAACGTCTAACTGGTGTGAGAAACTTTAGCTCTTTAAATGCAGAATTTGTTTCGTTAAACTGCATCTTCTTTTTTACACTTTGCAAGTATGGAGTAGTAGACACATTATATTTAATTAAGCAACCCGACCTAGTTTCTGTATTGGGGGTTTTAATATCACTGGTTGGATCTTTTGTTTTGTCATCTTGCTCTTTTTCACAACCTTGAAATACCACATTCCTAGGATGCTTATTTTCTATTTCTGGTTTTTCTGACCCCAGATTAACACTTATATCATCAATGGTGGCTTCTTGGATTTGTTCCTTGGTTGCACAAGCC
Source organism: Eubalaena glacialis (assembly GCF_028564815.1). Classification (NCBI taxonomy): domain Eukaryota; kingdom Metazoa; phylum Chordata; class Mammalia; order Artiodactyla; family Balaenidae; genus Eubalaena; species Eubalaena glacialis. The sequence continues at coordinate 100,061,878 of NC_083719.1, forward strand.
TCCTCAATATTTTCTCCAAATTTAACTTTTTCTTGACTCTTCATTGTCAGAATGTCAACAATTGCATGTCGCATCTCTTCAGTAGGCTGAGCTCCTGCCAGAATGACCTTCTCATAGATTGCGAAAATATTTTCAATAGACTTGTAAGTGGTTCAGTATGCACAAGGCATATCCAATATTTAACAAGTTTTTTGGCATCTGGAATATTTTTAATCAGGTCATTCAGTGTAACTAATACTTCTTCTTTTGGACATCCCTCATTAATCAGGTGTAAGCATTCAGAAAATGTCTTGTTTACTTTTTCAGTAAACAATCATTGTTCATCTTCTTCTGCCATGGTAGTCCAGAAGGACCCAACTAGTTTTTCATTTTGTGCTTCGGGCTCAGGCTGGGTAACCACTGAGCTTGGAAGCCTTTTCATTACTCTTCCTTTGCCAGCTTTCCACTCACTCAGACGAGCCTTTCTCTCCTCTGCAGTTTCTCTGGGCTGAGTCCATCTACTATCAATAGCTGCTTTCACCATGGTATGTCTGCGGTGGTCAATGCTTTTTGTCTTTTCTATCAGTTTAGTATTAGAAGACAAAGCAGGCCTGGCTACCATTTCAGATGTCATGCTTCTTGATAGTGTCTTATTTCTTTTTATGTCCTGAGAAGAAATGGTTTTGATAATAGACGAAAGTATATTTAACTGTAATAATTCTTTCTCTCAAGGCCCTTTCCGAACTGTAACACTGGCAGACTGATGCCTTGTTTCATGGCATCCTGGTTATTACTGTGGTGACTGCTAATAGAAGTTCATACAAGTTGACTGCTCTGAGATGTAGTGCTCACAAATTTAGTGGCAGTCGTCGTATGTGAGGCTCTATCACTTTTCACTGGTACACTGCTGGTGTCTACAGGCTGAGACTTTGTGGCTTTAGAGACAGTAGCTGAAAGTTTCTTCATTGTTGCAGAACTCTCATCTTTGACTTGTAGAGGTTTTCTAAAGGAATTAATCTTAGACTGAACAATTTGGCTATGATAAGATCCAAGCACAGGTTTCTTGGGCATGTTAGCACCTTGCTTTGGTTTTTCTGTAGTCATTTGTTTCTTTTACTGTTGTTTTTAAGGTGAAATGCTTGGCTTAACATCATATGTTGACTTTGGGGGTCATCTTTAATTGGTAACAATGGCAGAGTTTGATTATTATCCTCAAAATTAGGTGTATCAATTGCTGTAGTTGAATTGGTTAATTCATTAGAAGGTTTTAAAGGAATACAGTTTTTTTCCATTGTTATATTATTCTTGATCCCTGTAGGTCTGCCGACATTCTCTTTATCAACCATTTTTGCCTTAAGTTTCAGAATTTTTGTCTCTTCTTGGATCTGGCCTTCAGATGTCTTCACTCTCTGGTCTCTACCACTGGATAATATCTGATTTTCCTGTTTGTATGCAAAAATTTTTTCTTTTTAACAGATGCTCCTTGAGTTTTTGTCTTCTTTGCTCTCTGAATGCAGACGGGGCCCTCTGACTCAGGGGCAGCTGCAGGTCCTGGGGCACAGCTGGGGTGCTCATCACAGCTCCAGGCAGGGGGACGCGTCTCCAGCTCGACCACCGCAGACTCCCTCAAGCCAGCGCGGCTGCACACTGCCCATATTATATCTTCTAACTTGCTTTTTTTCTCTCACCATTCTGTTCCTGAGATTCATCCACTTTGATGTTAAGGCATGATTTATTTATATCAATACTGTATATTATTGTAGCATATGACTATACCACAAGTTATTTATCCATTCTCCAGCTGATATTTTTATGTGGAGTAAATACCACAAATGATCTCATTCTATGTCTGTGTCCAATCTCCTCTGACCTGATATTGAACTTGATACAAAAATTATATGATCATCTTAATAGATACAGGGAAAGCATTTGACAAAATTCAACATCCAGTCGTAATAAAAACTCTTAACAAGTTAGGCATAGAAGGGACATATCTTAACATAATAAAAGCTGTCTATAACAAGCCCACAGTTAACGTCATACTCAGTGGTGAAAGGTTGAAAACTTTTCCCCTAAGGTAGGGAAACCACTCTCACCACTCTTATTCAGCATAATATTGGAAGTCCTAGCTAAAGCAATCAGGCAAGAAAAAAATAAAAAATAAAAGTATCAGAATTGGAAAGGAAGAAATAGAATTGTCTTTATTTGCAGATGGCATGATTTTATAGATAAAAAATCCTAAAGACTCAACCAAAAAACTGTTAGATCTAATCAATGAATTCAGTAAATTTTCAGGATACAAAATAACATATAAAAATCAGTAGCATTTCTATACACAAACAACAAAAAGACAGTTTTTTCAATAAACGATGCTGGGATAATTGGATATTCATATATAAAAGAGTGAAACTGGACCCATATCTTACACCACTCACAAAAATTAACTTGAAATGGATTAAAGACTTTAATGTAAGACCTGAAACCATGAAACTTTTAGAAGAAAATATAGGAATAAAGCTCATTGACATGGGTCTTCACAGTAATGTTTTTGAATGTGATACTTAAAGTACAAGCAACAAAATCAAAAATAAACAAGTGAGACTACATCAAACTAGAAAGCTTCTGCACAGCAAATCATCAACAAAGTGAAAAGACAACCTATGGAATGGGAAAAAATATATGTAAACCATATATCTGATTAGAGAATAATACCCCAAATATATAAAGAACTCATACAAATCAGTAGCAAATTAACCAAACAATTAAAAAATGGGCAAAGAACCTGAATAGACATTTCTCCAAAGAAGATATAAGAAGGGCCAACAGGCACATGGAAAAATGCTCAACATTACTAATAAGTAAGGAAATGCATATTAAAACCACAATAGGACATCACCTCACACTTGTTAGAATAGCCATCATAAAAAAGAAAAGAGATAACAAGTGCTGGTATGGATGAGGAGAAAAGGGTTTGGTGAGATTGTAAATTGGTATAGCCACTGCAAAACAATATGGATGATCCTCAAAAAATTAAAAATAGAATTGTCATATTATCCAGCAATTCCACTTCTGAGAATATATATGAAGAAAATAAAAACTCTAACTCAAAAGATATCTTTCCTCCCATATTCATAGCAGCATTATTTACAATAGCCAAGAGATGGAAACAACCTAAGGTGTACATCTATAGATAAAATGAATAAAGAATTTTGCATTTCTCTAATAATTAGTGACATTGAGCATCTTTTCATGTGATTGTTGGCCATCTGTATGTCTTCTTTGTCTATTTAGGTCTTCTGCCAATTTTTTGATTTTTTAAAAATTTTATTAAGCTGTGTGAACTGTTTGTATATTTTGAAAATTAATCCCTTGTCAGTAGCATCATTTGCAAATATTTTCTCCCATTCTGTGGGTTGTCTTTTCATTTTGTTTATGGTTTCCTTTGTTGTGGAAAAGATTTTAAGTTTAATTAGGTCCCATTTGTTTATTTTTGTTTTTGTTTCCATTACTCTAGGAGAGGGATCCAAAAAGTATTGATGTGATTTATGTCAAAGAGTGTTCTGCCTGTGTTTTCCTCTAGGACTTTTGTAGTATCTGGTCTTTCATTTAGGTCTTTAATCCATTTTGAGTTTATTTTTGTGTATGGTGTCAGGGAGGGTTCTAATTTCATTCTTTTACATATAGCTGTCCAGTTTTCCCAGCACCACTTATTGAAGAGACTATCTTTTCTCCATTGTATATTCTTGCCTGTTTTTTCATAGATTAATTGACCATAAGTTCATGGTTTTATTTCTGGGCTTTCTATCCTGGTCCATTGATTTATATGTCTCCTTTTGTGCCAGTACCATACTGTTTTGATGATTGTAGCTTTATAGTATAGTCTGAAACCAGGGTGCCTGACTCCTCCAGCTCCATTTTTCTTTCTCAAGATTGCTTTGGCTATTCAGATTCTTTTGTGTTTCCATACAAAATTTTAAATTATTTGTTCTAGTTCTATGAAAAATGTCATTGTTAATTTGATAGGGATTACATTGAATCTGTAGATTGCTTTCGGTAGTATAGTCATTTTGACAATATTGATTCTTCTAATCCAAGAACATGGTATTTCTCTCCATCTGTTTGTGTCATCTTTGATTTCTTTCATCAGTATCTTATAGTTTTTTGAGTACAGGTCTTTTGCCTCCTTAGGTAGGTTTATTCCTAGGTATTTTATTCTTTTGGTTGCAATGGTAAATGGGAGTGTTTTCTTAATTTCACTTTCAGCTTTTTCATCATTAGTGTATAGGAATGCAAGAGATTTCTGTGCATTAATTTTGTATCCTGCTACTTTACCAAATTCGTTGATGAGCTCTAGTAGTTTTCTGGTAACATCTTTGAAAGTTGCTATGAGAGTCGAACTTAAATGTTCTCGCCATAACAATTGCAATCACAAAATGGTAGTCTTGTGAGTTGAAGGGTGTGCTAACTAACCTTATTGTGGTAACATTTTGCTATATATATGTAAATATATATATATATATATGTATATGTATGTATGAAATCATCTCATTGTATACCTTAAACTTACATAATATTTTAAGTCAATTATACCTCAATAAACCTGGAAAGAACATATGTATTCTAGATATTTGCTATTTGCTTGTCTTTTTTCTGCCTTTCATCCTCTACAAACTCATATTTCAAATTTAGGACCAGTTTAAGTTTCCCCCAGTGAGTTCACTCTAAAAGCATCAGAGTGGTGTGTAAGTGTTACTCGTTTCACAGAGGAAATGGGGGAGAAAATTATATATAGACTTAAAAATTGTATGAGACATTTTACTTTCCCTGTATTCCTTTTTGCCTCTGCTGTCCCCAGGCACTTCCTTATGTTAGCTCAGTTTCTACACAGTGCCCAGCAACATGGTCTGTCTCCATTTCTTCCCAGAATGCCTTTCTGACCTCTTTCTCTGTTAGGCTACTCTGATCCAGTTCCTGCCTTCCAAATTGCATAACCACACAAAATTCCATTTCTTTTTCTTCCTTTAGTTTCACTTTGGAAATGCATTGATTCAGGTCTTTTTTTTGCACATACTTTAATTGCATGAACTTTAATTGAAGAATATTCATGTCCATTCTAAGAAAATGCCAACCCTTAAAAAGAAAATCCTGAACACAGTACTTTTAGTTTAGTTGTTTTTTAATTGAAATGGAACAAATTGAAAGGAAAAAAAAATTGTTCCAGATGTTTGAAGAAAGCATATGTGATTTTGTTGACTACAGTAGAGAAAACCTCAGCAGATACAGTGAAATAAGAAAATTTATGTTTTCTTTGTAAATACTTTTGAAAGAAATTCATTTCCAGGTAGCATGTAGTCATAATGAATGACTTCAAAGATATGTGCTTAAACATTAAGACTAATTCGGTATTACCAAAAGCAGCATGGCCACATATTCCCAATATGTATTTAACAGTAAGGTAGAAAATTCACAGAAAATACACATCTGACAGAGTCACATACCATGCCCAGAAACAGAGACACAGACCCAAACACACACATACATGCTCCACACCCCATACAATTACTTCCTTTCAACCATACTACATTGTCTCAGCTCACTCGGTTTTCTTTTTCTATCAACCTGTTATTTTTGAACAATTTCTATAATTCTTGCCAATATTTTCCTCTCACAGAAAGGCTCACAGGATTGACTGTGGTGTCCTGTCCTGGCTTCACTCTCTTCCTGGGTCTCGCAGGTTATCTGTGGCAAGAGTATTAATCTAACAGCCACGAGCCTTTTCACTGTGTAGTTGCATCTTTCGTGCCAGAGGCACAGGCTCTTCTTCTCAGGCAGAATCATGAGTGTGGCCTGAGCTATTATTTGTATGTGATATTTGTCCATTTTATTTCTGTTACATTAAAAAATAGATTCAAGTCAAGGATGTTTTCATTCTGTGTTTAAATATTTGTTCACTTATATCCAAGTATCCAAGTATATTCACTGTCTTTTTTCTTTTTTTTTTTTTTTAAGCATACAATGCTATAACCTGTAACAATGGCACACATAAAACTCTAACTATATGTTATTCCCTTAACTAAAATATACCCAGAATAAAGACACTACCAGCAATTTACAGGAATATAAGAATGAACTTAGTGAAGACAGAATGAACTGTGTGCACATTTACACGAGCGTATCACTCATCGTTTTGCAGCCTCTAGGAAACTGGTTGGGAAGAGAGCAAACACTTTCTAGATATTAAAAGTTCATTCAAATTGAATCAGCTTCTCCAAAAGTATGAGGTGTTCACATTGGACTTCATGTTGCTTTTCACTATTCCAATATGAGATATGTCCCTGTATGTGGCTTTACTCATAGTTCTTTCCAATTGCTATATGTATATAATTATAAATTGGTCACATTCATTTTCTAGAATTTCATATAAATGTATTGCTGGAAAGCCATCTCTCCCAAAACAAGTAACCATTATTTATCTTCCAAATTGTTTTTTAGCAAGGAGCTACTGCAGAGACTTTCTCTCTATAAATACAGAAACAGAAAGTTATTGTTTAGGTGCACCAGGTGTGCTGTATTCTCTCGACCTTATGCTATTACGGAGATACTACAGTTAGATAGTGGAACAATTCCAGTTTGCCATCCAATTATGGGCAAAATCCTAAGGTAATATTTGTGTTCCACAAAGGAATCTGTGATTAGGCAAATTCCTGAACTAACATTTGATATTCATCATGTCACTTAATTCTGAGCCACATTCTTACTTCTCAAGTGAGTGATGATGAAAAGAAACCAAAGTTTTTTTTTTAATATATCCATTAATAGTTGAATTATACACAAATTGATTTGAATTTATCTCCTCCTTAAATTATGAGTTTAGTTGAAATTTCTAGGAGCAGAATTGTTGAACATATATAATATTTGCTTGGTCACTACACCTTTTGAAATGTTCTCTGGTGGATATGGGTGCTGGTGTACTGAACTCCTTACCGTAGGCAATTTCTGATGTCTTAAGAAACGTTAAACAATTTGTGGGGCAGATGTTATTTCCACATGTGGCTTAGAAAAGCATTGTATTTCTGGCATATGGGCCTATCCTGATTTTAAAGGAGAGGAAGGTTTTTATGATTTTATTTTTATGGACACATTTAAGTATATATCAAGGGGATCTACCACACACATTTTCACAGAGGGCATTACACAGTTTTATAGTGTGCCTTCAGCTTCCTAAAAAATTACCAATATCACAATTACAGTAAAATTACTGTGCAATTGTAACAACAGCTTCTCTAAACACTATTTGTAGATGTAAAATTGTTTTTATGAGTAATACATAACATTACTATCTCATTTTAGAAATCTATATTGAATAAAGCCCATTTGCCAATATTAAGTTTCATTCATATAAATTCTCTTTTGAAGAAATACATGTTTAAGTTAAAAATATTCCTCCTGCATTCATAACTATAGGATAAAGCTAATCAATATGAACAAACTCTAAAAATAGACATTTAAATAAAAATAAAGATGAAGTACTGATTTCTGCTCTCTTCATTATTATATCTGTTACTGGCTTTATATCCTGAGTTGTGTTCTGGTAATGGTGCTGGGTCAAAAAAGTTCTTACTTCAGTTTAAATACATGTGTAAAGCACATGTATTTTTCTTTTCTCTGAATACATTTTGATTGAAAAATAACATAAAAACAAGCCTGCCACTCATATTTGCAAGGTCTGCTACAAAAATACAAACAGAGGCCTACATTTCAAAATCTAAATATTTAAAAGTTACAGATCTAGCTAATAAATTGCTAAATTAAATAGTTATATTCTTCTCTCTCAACAAAAATACCTTTATACTGACAAAATGAAAACTATATGTAAAGCCTAATTTTATATGACTAAAAGTCATCAAAATGCCAAAGATGACTGTATTGAAATATTATTTAACATGTTGATGCTCTAGCCATATTAGTAAAAATTATAAAATGTAAAATTCACATATGTATTATAATATATAACATATTGTATGTAATTTATTTTTCTCGTCTTGTTTGGTGACTACCATTCGATATGCAGAGACCTAATCTTCTTCCACAGTGCACTCCACCTTCTCCATCAGCTTTGCCTGGTATCCCCATGTTCAAAGCTCTTTTGGTCAGCATCTCTAGAGAGAGCAAACTTTGTTCGAGAATTCCTTTGGAGCCCAAGAAGGGTTAAAATGTTCCAGATTCAGGACTATGAAAATCTTCACCTTTGAACTCTGTTCTGGATGCTTGTCTTTAGAGGTACCCACTGGCTCCAGTTGCTGAGTTCCAAAGTTCTTAACAAATACATAGAACAATGTTCTTAATAAATACATAGAGCAAAGTATTCTTATGTTTTGATATGAATAGGTTTATTTGTGTTAATTTTAAGTAATCTGCAATTTGTTTTGATTTCATCTTCAGTCATGAGTTACTTGGAAGAGTTTTGATGTCCATTTGGTTAATTTTCAGTTACATAGAAGCAAAGGCTAGGTGTGGGTTGGTTGTGAAAGTGGTGGAGAGACATGGAGATCTTTGTTGTCTGGGTCTCTGGGTGAAATCAAGAGGAGAGTCCACTCTTTCTCAACCACTTGATCTGGTGGAAATTTTGCCCATCAGAGCTCCTGACACCCAGTAGGTCTCCCCAAAGCCTTCCAAAGGACTGAATGCAGGAGAGAGACTAGTTCTTTAATTTTCTGTACGCATAAGATGTCCTCTGGCACGCACAGGCTGGGAATTCACAGGCAACCACAGAGTCTGTGGTCTTCACCTCAGGATCTAATCCACATTTCATATTTCTCCATCCAAATGGACAAGATAATCAGGCACCTGTATCCTGGAGAATTCATGTCTTCAGATCTACACATATTATCTTCAGAATTTATCAGAAAGATTATTTTAGTTGTATGGGATTGTAGCAAAGAATGGGGAAAAAAATCAACAGCAATGTGTGCTCAGATTGCTATATAAGGTGGCAGTTGAAATGCATGCCTAATTGAAGAACACAATCTAGGTGAGTTACACATTAGTACAAATTTTATTCTAAAGTCCAGTAGACAAAAACAAAAAATGGCATATTAGCAAGCTTACCACTGAAACCTCCTTGGGAGAGCACTACACTGGAGATACAAAGAGTTTTAGTGACTCCAACAAAGCCAGTTATTTCTTCACCACGGGATCAGATTGCTGTGTTTGTTTCTTTGTTTTGGTTGATACTATGTTGAAGTCATTAGGCTACTATTTGAACACATGTTGTACAATATATACCTTTATACACGCACAATACGTTAAACCCAGTGAGCTGCTCCTGCTGAGAGGCACAGTGGGATGAAGACTCAGGAGAAACAGAAAATTTGTGTCTCCCCTCTCATGCCTAAGCTTAGGTAAAGAGAGAAAAGTTGTTGCAACTATTGAAACTGATATTTTTAGCTCGCTAGTAACTTTTTGAAACACACAGAGTTGAATTAGTGCCAGTGAAATGTATGTTCAACTTGATGTCACTTTGCTTCCCATGTTTCAAAGAAGGAGATTAAAAAAAATTCTTTCTATCAACTTATATGTAATAGAAGAAGATATACAAGTGTTGTGGGGTATCATAATGAGACCAGTTGGATACTCATATTTTGGAAAGAATCAAATGTTGTTATTCCTGATATTTTGGGAAAACCTGAACCAGATGTATGTTTTTTTGTTGTTGCATTTGTTTTCTTCTTAAAAGAAAAATCAGTACATGTAAAATATATTAGTTCTTACTTTTATTATAACTAACAGAATCCTGTGAGATTTGCTTTAATCTTAGTAATTTATTTATGCATTAATTTATCTAAGTATATTTGCTATTAGCTTTTGGAATATATCCAGAGAGCTTATGCTTAACATTTTAAGAAAACAGTTACTGCTAAACTCAAACAAGTGCAAGTTGTGACTCAGATTACTACCAGAAGTGGAGTAGCAAAAGTATCTTTTATATATGTGTGTATGTATGCATATCTGTGATTCTAAAATTAAAAGCCATAATTTAAACTCTTTTTCCAACCTCACCATGCACTTTTCTCATAGTTATAATTTTCTGGAAGGGATTGAATCTTAATTGTAGAGTGCAAGTGTAATCCAGGCTAAATATGTTCTTTCTAAATGTATTTATGCAGTAAATGGGTTCACTGTTGTAATATCAGAAGCTTCACTGATAACTCATGATTGAGTATTAATGCTGAAGTAAAGATGCTAAGCTCTTCTACATAATGCCATCCAGAATAAAAATACAACAGACAGAATGAACAGGGCAAAATAATATGCTTCAAAAACAAATAAGTACTTTTCTACAGCTACAAATCTGAGTAATTAAAATTGAGGTTGCCATCAAGCAGCAAGTATCCTTAACTCTCTGACTATAAATGGAAACAAGGAATCATTATTGATCTGAATACCAAAATCAGAATAAGAACAATTTATAAATCCTTGCAGTTCTGAAAACTTAATTATATGGTAAATATCATTTAATCATATAATTTTATTGCTTAAAGGAATCTGAGTTCCCCCAATCTCCTCAGTTTATATATGGGGAGATTGTGAGCCATCAAGATGAATTGACTTGCCCAAAGTCACAGCAGTGACAGAAACAGTAGTAAAGAAACAGTAGTAAAGATCAGAGTTTAATACTCAGGTATCTTAAATCCTATCATGTGGTCTTTGAAGTGTACCAAGCAAGGAGTGCAACAAAAGATTGTTTTAGGACCATGTCTATAGTTAAGGGCAGAGTTTGTCCACAGGCAGACCTGTTTCTGTCTCTTCAGGTTTTGCCACTTAGTAACTCTATGACCATGGTAGTTTCCTCTCTTAGGGGCAATAGTGTACCCTATAATATGGAGATAATTACAGATTTTATCCCAAATGGATTTTTTGAAGAATAGATGAAATGATTTATGCAAATGCTTAACATGTGATAGACACATGGTAAGTACAGCATAAATATTATTTGTTATTGTTTATTATTGTTTATCATCAGAACATTCTAAAATTTCAATGTGTGCCTTTAAAAATCATTTATCTCTGTGAAAGAACTGAAGTTAAGACATTTAGTTTCTCTCTGCTTTCTTATCCCTGTTGAGATTTCCTATTGATCTGTGTAATTTAGAATGCCCAGTCATAGAGACAGAATTACATGAACAACTAAGTCTTCTCAGTTAAATGCTTTGAATTAGTCATTAGAATTAAAAATTACCCTTTGTGATATTATGAATTATATTCATATTATTGAACACAAATGAAGGGCAATTATGCATTTTTAGTAAATTTGGCTGTGATCCCTGTCTTTCCTTTCAGCTGCTGTGCAGTTTGTCTTAAATTTTCCACAGGTCTCTATTCTTCATTCTTATTAGTAGTATTCTAGACTGCATGCCTGAATCAACTCAACAACTCCAGTTGGCTCATCCATTTTCAGCTTCTTTCATCTCTTGTTAGTCTGTTTAATACTTTGCTGCCAGCCTTGTCCAAAGAAATGAGTGCAGAGTGAGCCCATGATACTTAGTATTACTTATACTTACCTTAATGCTTTCATTATACTTTACAACTTAGTTCCCAAACATATAACTTTCACTCCCAACAGCCTTTTATATCACAATCTCCCAAATACTACGGATACGTTTTTATTTTTTGATCTTTTGGTGTTCTCTTTATCTTGCCAAGAATTTACCTTAACCAAGGTTTCCTTGGTGATTATTGTCTAGCATTTGGTTCTATATTGATTGTACTGATATTAAGATGCTTTAATGCCTTTATTGTTTTATAACTTCCACAAATTTTGTGAGCTCCTTAAATGATACAACAGCCAGGAGGCAGCACAGAATGGGCCTTCAACCAATGTTGTTCAATTGACTTATTGAAAATAAGATAGTAACTTTAGGCTTTAGGTATGAAATGTAAAAACTTTTGCAGAGTATAGTGTAGGATGTGAGAGCATATGCTTTTCTAAATGTAACAGAACCTCTTTTCTAAATGAATCCTCAAATTTTCATAAATACCCATTTCCAGATTTGAGTTCACTTCAGGAATCATTTGGTAAGCATTTCAAATCAATTTCAAAGAGATTTTAGGTTTCAAGCCAGCACATTTTCTCTTCTACAAACCCATAGTGCTTTTCTCACTCTATAAAGAGACACATTATATGATTGGAGGGATTTGAAAGCAGATATAGCTGTACTTTAATACTTAGCAAGGGTTAAAAGTTGACATTGAGCTTTGGAGAGGGTATTGTTAAGAGATGGAATGTACACCTTTTCTCTTTACCAACTGTGGAACAAGTGACCTTAATGTTTCCCTAGGATGTTTTGGATTTAACATCTGCTGTGAAAGATGGTGCAATCGAAATGCAGCCTCACTTCTTCCAACCTCTCAGGAGACCCTGCAGGCTGACATTAAATAGTCATCCAGGTGTTAGTCTTGAACTCAAATGTGCACCAGCCCCTGAAGTCTGAGATGAAATCTGGCTAAGCAGTTCATGAAGAATGTTCTGGATTGTTCTCCTGACATGTGAGCTTTTCACCATATGAATGTGTTTTATTTCTTCTTCTCAAATGTTATTAGCAGGAAGACATAATAGATTTGGTTCAGTAAATTCATTTAAAATATAGAAAATAAATTTTGAATTTTATACTTTTTTTACACCTCCAAAAGTGATTTTATAACTCAAGAACAGCTAACATAAAATTTGCTGACTCCTTTGAATATAAGTTCCTAGACTGACATGATGTATCATCCTTGGAGGAGTTGCTTGATAAGATATTAAACTAGACTGGAACAGAAAACCTGGGAGCACATTTTTCTCTCATGTCCATTTCATATAAACTGGAGTGTCATTATGTTATTTACATTTTTGTATTCTGTGAAGCCCCTAAAGTTTCCCACAGAAAACATAATGAATATTTGCTAAAGGAATAGATGAAAAGAAAGTTATTTACACATTTATTTTGGTGGAAAACATACATGTTAGAAAACTAAACCTGACTATTTTTTTTATTGTTTTGATGACAAGTAAGAAAATAATATTTTAGGAATAAGGAGGTTCACATATTGGCTAAAAGTTTTAAATTCATTTTATTTAACTTCTAAAATTCCACTTATTGAAATTGGCTTTACATTGAGAGCCTCTCATTACCTATTTACATTGAAAGATGAATTCATATATTCAAGTATAACATCATTCAGAAAAGAACATAAATCATATGTATTTTCATAAAGGGATCAACAGATTTTCATAAAGGGATCCCCACATGACCACCACCCAGATCAAGAACGAGCATTACCAGCACACCAGAAACTTCCTGGTACCTTTCCCCATTAATACCGTTCCTTCCTCCTCAAATTAACCATTATCCTGATTTTAAACACCTTATATTAGTTTCAACTCTTTTTCTGAAGTAAGTATAATTATACATTATATATTCTTTTATGTCTGTTTTTTTTTAGTTAGCATTTTATTTATGAGATTCAGCTGTGTGATTCCTCTAGCAGTGGCTTGTTCATTTTATCTGCAGCATAGTAATTCATTTAAGATTTTTATACACAGTTTATCTAATTCATTGTTGATGACTATTTGGATTGTTTCCAGTTTTCAGCTATTGCAAATAATGCTGTTATAAAGCTTCTTTTTTTTGTCTTTTGACAAGCGTACATATATACATTTCTGTGAGCTATATGTGACTATGACTATGAGAATAATTACTAGTTTGTAGAATATCCTTATGTTCAGCTTTAGCAGGGACTGCCAAATAATTGGAAACCTTAGCCCTTAAATGAGCAAAGTACTCTTATATTTGGGTATACATCTACCATCTAAAAATTTCCCCCTGCATTCCTTAATGTTCTGTGCTCTTTTTTTTTCTTTCTTACCTTTGAGTTGTTGTTTTTAATCATTCCATTTTTGCCCTTTATTAGCTTTTTTTTTGTAAAATAAACACATCTTTAATGATTACCCAGGAGATTACAGTTTGAATTCTTGGCTTAATAGAATCTAAGATGAATTAGTACTTTTACCACTTCCTGTACAATATGCCATTTTGTCTCCTTTTAGCACACTGTCCTTTTGTGTTACTGTTGACATGAATTATTATAATTCTACACCTTAAATTCCGCAAATCAATATCATCAGCATTACCATTATCATTATCATTATGACCATCATTTTAGACAAGGATGTGCTTTATATACTGTTCATTACTTCCTGCAATTCTTTTTGTTTGTTTTTAGCTGGAATATTTTCCTTCTGCATAAAAGTCTCCTTTAAGTATTTCTTTTAGTGTTAATCTGTTAGTGACAAATTCTAATATATATATTTTTTTACCTGAAAACATCTTTACTTCATCATCTAATTTTGCTAAATACAGAATTTTAAGCTGACAATTATTTTCTTTTAGCACTTTATTTTTTTGATTTTTTTATTTTTTTTTATTTTTTATTTTTTTTTTTAAACATCTTTATTGAAGTATAATTGCTTTACAATGGTGTGCTAGCTTCTGCTTTACAACAAAGTGAATCAGTTACACATATACATATGTTGCCATATCTCTTCCCTCTTGCATCTCCCTCCCTCCCACCCTCCCTATCCCACCCCTCTAGGTGGTCACAAAGCACCGAGCTGATCTCCCTGTGCTATGCGGCTGCTTCCCACTAGTTATCTATTTTACATTTGGTAGTGTATATATGTCCATGACACTCTCTCACCCTGTCACATCTCACCCCTCCCCCTCCCCATATCCTCAAGTCCATTCTCTAGTAGGTCTGTGTCTTTATTCCCATCTTGCCACTAGGTTCTTCATGACCTCTTTTTTTTTTTTTTCCCTTAGATTCCATATATATGTGTTAGCATACTGTATTTGTTTTTCTCTTTCTGACTTACTTCACTCTGTATGACAGACTCTAACTCCATCCACCTCATTACAAACACCTCCATTTCATTTCTTTTTATGGCTGAGTAATATTCCATTGTATATATGTGCCACATCTTCTTTATCCATTCATCCGATGATGGACACCTAGGTTGCTTCCATGTCCTGGCTATTGTAAACAGAGCTGCAATGAATATTTTGGTACATGACTCTTTCTGAATTATGGTTTTCTCAGGGTATATGCCCAGTAGTGGGATTGCTGGGTCATATGGTAGTTCTATTTTTAGTTTTTTAAGGAACCTCCATACTGTTCTCCATAGTGGCTGTATCAATTTACATTCCCACCAACAGTGCAAGAGTGTTCCCTTTTCTCCACACCCTCTCCAGCATTTATTGTTTCTAGATTTTTTGATGATGGCCATTCTGACCGGTGTGAGATGATACCTCATTGTAGTTTTGATTTGCATTTCTCTAATGATTAAAGATGTTGAGCATTCTTTCATGTGTCTGTTGGCAATCTGTATCTCTTCTTTGGAGAAATGTCTATTTAGGTCTTCTGCCCATTTTTGGATTGGGTTGTTTGTTTTTTTGTTATTGAGCTGCATGAGCTGCTTGTAAATCTTGGAGATTAATCCTTTGTCCGTTGCTTCATTTGCAAATATTTTCTCCCATTCTGAGGGTTGTCTTTTGGTCTTGTTTATGGTTTCCTTTGCTGTGCAAAAGCTTTTAAGTTTCATTAGGTCCCATTTGTTTATTTGTGTTTTTATTTCCATTTCTCTAGGACCTGGGTCAAAAAGGATCTTGCTGTGACTTATGTCATACAGTGTTCTGCCTATGTTTTCCTCTAAGAGTTTGATAGTGTCTGGCCTTACACTTAGGTCTTTAATCCATTTTGAGTTTATTTTTGTGTATGGTGTTAGGGAGTGTTCTAATTTCATACTTTTACATGTACCTGTCCAATTTTCCCAGCACCACTTATTGAAGAGGCTGTCTTTTCTCCACTGTATATGCTTGCCTCCTTTATCAAAGATAAGGTGACCATACGTGCGTGGGCTTATCTCTGGGCTTTCTATCCTGTTCCATTGATCTATATTTCTGTTTTTGTGCCAGTACCAAACTGTCTTGATTACTGTAGCTTTGTAATATAGTCTGAAGTCAGGGAGCCTGATTCCTCCAGCTCCATTTTTCGTTCTCAAGATTGCTTTGGCTATTCGGGGTCTTTTGTGTTTCCATACAAATTGTGAAATTTTTTGTTCTAGTTCTGTGAAAAATGCCAGTGGTAGTTTAATAGGGATTGCATTGAATCTGTAGATTGCTTTGGGTAGCAGAGTCATTTTCACAATGTTTATTCTTCCAATCCAAGAACATGGTATATCTCTCCATCTATTTGTATCATCTTTAATTTCTTTCATCAGTGTCCTATAATTTTCTGCATACAGGTCTTTTGTCTCCTTAGGTAGGTTTATTCCTAGGTATTTTATTCTTTTTGTTGCAATGGTAAACGGGAGTGTTTTCTTAATTTCACTTTCAGATTTTTCATCATTAGTATACAGGAATGCAAGAGATTTCTGTGCATTAATTTTGTATCCTGCTACTTTACCAAATTCATTGATTAGCTCTAGTAGTTTTCTGGTAGCATCTTTTGGATTCTCTATGTATAGTATCATGTCATCTGCAAACAGTGACAGCTTTACTTCTTCTTTTCCGATTTGGATTCCTTTTATTTCTTTTTCTTCTCTGATTGCTGTGGCTAACACTTCCAAAACTATGTTGAATAATAGTGGTGAGAGTGGGCAACCTTGTCTTGTTCCTGATCTTGGTGGAAATGGTTTCAGTTTTTCACCATTGAGGACAATGTTGGCTGTGGGTTTGTCATATACGGCCTTTATTATGTTGAGGAAAGTTCCCTCTATGCCTACTTTCTGCAGGACTTTTATCATAAATGGGTGTTGAATTTTGTCGAAAGCTTTCTCTGCATCTATTGAGATGATCATATGGTTTTTCTCCTTCAATTTGTTAATATGATGTATCACGTTGATTGATTTGCGTATATTGAAGAATCCTTGCATTCCTGGAATAAACCCCACTTGATCATGGTGTATGATCCTTTTAATGTGCTGTTGGATTCTGTTTGCTAGTATTTTGTTGAGGATTTTTGCATCTATGTTCATCAGTGATATTGGCCTGTAGTTTTCTTTCTTTGTGACATCTTTGCCTGGTTTTGGTATCAGGGTGATGGTGGCCTCGTAGAATGAGTTGGGGAGTGTTCCTCCCTCTGCAATATTTTGGAAGAGTTTGAGAAGGATAGGTGTTAGCTCTTCTCTAAATGTTTGATAGAATTCGCCTGTGAAGCCATCTGGTCCTGGGCTTTTGTGTGTTGGAAGATTTTTAATCACAGTTTCAATTTCAGTGCTTGTGATTGGTCTGTTCATATTTTCTATTTCTTCCTGGTTCAGTCTCGGATGGTTGTGCATTTCTAAGAATCTGTCCATTTCTTCCAGGTTGTCCATTTTATTAGCATAGAGTTGCTTGTAGTAATCTCTTATGATCGTTTGTATTTCTGCAGGTCAGTGGTTACTTCTCCTTTTTCATTTCTAATTCTATTAATTTGAGTCTTCTCCCTTTTTCTCTTGATGAGTCTGGCTAATGGTTTATCAATTTTGTTTATCTTCTCAAAGAACCAGCTTTTAGTTTCATTGATTTTTGCTATTGTTTCCTTCATTTCTTTTTCATTTATTTCTGATCTGATCTTTATGATTTCTTTCCTTCTGCTAGCTTTGGGGTTTTTTTGTTCTTCTTTCTCTAATTGCTTTAGGTGCAAGGTTAGGTTGTTTATTCGAGATGTTTCCTGTTTCTTGATGTAGGCTTGTATTGCTATAAACTTCCCTCTTAGAACTGCTTTTGCTGCATCCCATAGGTTTTGGATCGTCGTGTCTCCATTGTCATTTGTTTCTAGGTATTTTTTGATTTCCCCTTTGATTTCTTCAGTGATCACTTCGTTATTAAGTAGTGTATTGTGTAGCCTCCATGTGTTTGTATTTTTTACAGATCTTTTCCTGTAATTGATATCTAGTCTCATAGCATTGTGGTCGGAAAAGATACTTGATACGATTTCAATTTTTTTAAATTTACCAAGGCTTGATTTGTGACCCAAGATATGATCTATCCTGGAGAATGTTCCATGAGCACTTGAGAAAAATGTGTATTCTGTTGTTTTGGGGTGGAATGTCCTATAAATATCAATTAAGTCCATCTTGTTTAATGTATCATTTAAAGCTTGTGTTTCCTTATTTATTTTCATTTTGGATGATCTGTCCATTGGTGAAAGTGGGGTGTTAAAGTCCCCTACTATGATTGTGTTACTGTCGATTTCCCCTTTTATGGCTGTTAGTATTTGCCTTATGTATTGAGGTGCTCCTATGTTGGGTGCATAAATATTTACAATTGTTATACCTTCCTCTTGGATCGATCCCTTGATCATTATATAGTGTCCGTCTTTGTCTCTTGTAATTGTCTTTATTTTAAAGTCTATTTTGTCTGATATGAGAATTGCTACTCCAGCTTTCTTTTGATTTCCATTTGCATGGAATATCTTTTTCCATCCCCTCACTTTCAGTCTGTATGTGTCTCTAGGTCTGAAGTGGGTCTCTTGTAGACAGCATATATATGGGTCTTGTTTTTGTATCCATTCAGCCAGTCTGTGTCTTTTGGTGGGAGCATTTAATCCATTTACATTTAAGGTAATTATCGATATGTATGTTCCTATTCCCATTTTCTTAAATGTTTTGGGTTTGTTATTGTAGGTGTTTTCCTTCTCTTGTGTTTCTTGCCTAGAGAAGTTCCTTTAGCATTTGTTGTAAAGCTGGTTTGGTGGTGCTGAACTCTCTCAGCTTTTGCTTGTCTGTAAAGGTTTTAATTTCTCCATCAAATCTGAATGAGATCCTTGCTGGGTAGAGTAATCTTGGTTGTAGGTTTTTCTCCTTCATCACTTTAAGTATATCCTGCCACTCCCTTCTGGCTTGCAGCGTTTCTGCTGAAAGATCAGCTGTTAACCTTATGGGGATGCCCTTGTGTGTTATCTGTTGTTTTTCCCTTGCTGCTTTTAATATGTTTTCTTTATATTTAATTTTTGATAGTTTGATTAATATGTGTCTTGGTGTGTTTCTCCTTGGATTTATCCTGTATGGGACTCTCTGTGCTTCCAGGCCTTGATTAACTATTTCCTTTCCCATATTAGGGAAGTTTTCAACTATAATCTCTTCAAATATTTTCTCAGTCCCTTTCTTTTTCTCTTCTTCTTCTGGGACCCCTATGATTCGAATGTTGGTGCGTTTAATGTTGTCCCAGAGGTCTCTGAGACTGTCCTCAGTTCTTTTCATTCTTTTTTCTTTATTCTGGTCTGCAGTAGTTATTTCCACCATTTTATCTTCCAGGTCACTTATCCGTTCTTCTGCCTCAGTTATTCTGCTATTGATCCCATCTAGAGTATTTTTAATTTCATTTATTGTGCTTGTCATCGTTTCTTGGTTCCTCTTTAGTTCTTCTACGTCCTTGTTAAATGTTTCTTGCATTTTGTCTATTCTATTTCCAAGACTTTGGATCATCCTTACTATCATTATTCTGAATTCTTTTTCAGGTAGACTACCTATTTCCTCTTCATTTGTTAGGTCTGGTGTGTTTTGACCCTGCTCCTTCATCTGCTGTGTGTTTTTCTGTCTTCTCATTTTGCTTATCTTACTGTGTTTGGGGTCTCCTTTTCACAGGCTGCAGGTTCGTAGTTCCCGTTGTTTTTGGTATCTGTCCCCAGTGGCTAAGGTTGGTTCAGTGGGTTGTGTAGGTTTCCTGGTGGAGGGAACTAGTGCCTGTGTTCTGGTGGATGAGGCTGGATGTTGTCTTTCTGGTGGGTTCGTCCACGTCTGGTGGTGTGTTTTGGGGTGTCTGTGGCCTTATTATGATTTTAGGCAGCCTCTCTGTTAATGGATGGGGCTGTGTTCCTCTCTTGCTAGTTGTTTGGCATAGGGTGTCCAGCACTGTAGCTTGCTGGTTGTTGAGTGAAGCTGGGTCTTGATGTTGAGATGGAGATCTTTTGGGAGGTCTGACGTCTTCTGCCAGCGTTCAGTGGGTGTTCTGTAGGAGCAGTTCCACGTGTAGATGTATTTCTCATGTATCTGTGGGGAGGAAGGTGATCTCCGCGTCTTACTCTTCCGCCATCTTGCCCCTCCCTCTCTTTTAGCACTTTAAAAATGTCATTTAATTGTCTCTGGCTTCCATTGTTTCTGTTGAAAAAAATAACTGTCTTATTTGTTTCTCCTTTGACAGTAGGATGTAAGTTTTTTTCTGGCTGTTTTTAAGATTCTTTCGTGGTATTTGGATTTGAAAAGTTTTGCTGTGCTGTGCCTAGGTGTTGTTTTCTTTATATTTATCCTGCTTTGTTTCTAGAGAGTTTTATATCTGTGACTTACATATTTTATCACTTAAAAAATTTTTAACCTGTATCTCCAAATATTTCTTCTTTCTCCACCCCCACCACTCCTCTCCTACTGGGTCTCAAGTTAGACATTTTTATTACCCCATGTCTCTCAGCTATATCGTATATTTTCTATCCTTTACTACTCTCCATGCATCAATCTGAATATTTTTTATTTACTCGTCTTCTCCGTCACCTCTCTTCTACAGTGTTTAATCTTCTATTAACAAATTTTTCAGTATGTTATCTTTAGCTATATTATTTTTAGTTTTTTAATTTCCATGTAGTTCTGTTTAAAAATAGACTTAGTTTTTGGGTTAAATTTCAGTCTTTTCATCTTTTAAAAATATATTAATCACTATTATTTTAAAATCCATGTGTAAGAAGTTCTGATGCCTGGATCACCTTTGGATTTTATTTTTTCCCCTTGGTTTTCATTCATTTGGTTTTTTACTTTATATAGCTGGTAATCTGTGACTGAATACCAGACATTGTTTTTGCAGAGATTGTTAGAAACACTCGACAATGTTATTTCTTACCAGCATGGAGTTCCAGTTGCTTTCTGACATGTAGCTAGAGTAGAGGTGAGTTACTTTAATTCAGCTTGAGATTGAACTTGTGCAGTTAGGGTCAAGCCTTTTGTTAGGGTAGATCTGTGTTCAGGTCTCTTCTTATTCCTAAGCTGTAACATTTCCAGAGTCCTATGTGGAAGTTTTGGGTGTATGCCCAGGTCACTCTCCCTTGGCAGGCTCTAATTTCTAATTTGTGTTAACCCTGATGCATGAAACTTCCCAAAGTTCCGTTCTTAGCCAGCATTCTCCTTACCTTCTTAGCCTCTTGGCCACAAAGCTGCTTATAAATCAGTGAATGCCTTAGCAACACAATAGGTTCTGTTTGTTTATCTTAGTGTACTTTCTTTCTCTCAGAAATTATTGCCCCAAAATTCCTGATTGATTAGTAGCCCTGAACTCAACTTTTGGTTCTCCAACCCCATAAGGCTGCCAAAAGCTTATCTCATGTTCTAATCCTTCTAGTTGATGCTTTCCTCTTGGTTTCTTAGCCTCTCTGCTATATGTAACTTAGGAATTGGCACATGCCTTGTGGGAAAAGTATAGTTTACTTCTATGCCAAGCTCACTTCAGTGAGCTTTTGTTCTCTCCAGAATTCTAACCCCCTCAAGTCCTAGTTCCCTTGGTAGCTGCTTTCTACTTGTTTTTGATGATAAGTGTGTTTGTAACAAGTTACTTCACTATTATCAGATGCAGTTCAATTCCATTAATTTATACACTGAAATATTAAATGAACAAATATTATTTTAATAAGAATATTAATCAACCCACTAACATATCAAATGTATACATGTTTACACTTATAGCTGTTCTGCTTTCAAACAGGTTACTAGTTTTTACAAAGGACTTCCAGAACACAGTGGCAAAATTTCTTTCCTCCAATTATTACACAAAAATTATTGTTTTGTTGTGGAATAATACAATCTTAATATGGGCTGTTAAAATATAAATAATATATGTATTTAAAAAAATCCAGTCACACACAAAAATCTTATGATAAAAGTATGTTTAGTTTTGTAAGAAACTAACACACTGTCTTCCAAAGAGATTGTACAGTTTTGCGTTCCCACCAACAGTATTGAGAGGTTTGTTCCTCCACATTCTTGCCAGGATTTAGTGTTGTCCATGTTCTGAATCTTGGACATACCTTTTTATTTTTTATATATTAAATGTAACATTTTACCCAAATTTATTGAGATATAATTGACATACATTATCTTGTATTGACATACATTATCTTGTAAGTTTAAGATATACAACATGATGATTTGATACAAGTATATATTGTGAAATAGTAACCAAAATAGGGCTAGTTAACACCTTCATCACTTCTCATAATTATCCTGTTTTGTGTGATGGGGGAGAAATTTTAAGATCTCTCTTGGCAAATTTCAAGTATATTATAAAATATTTTTAACTGTAGTCACCATGCTATACATTAGATCCTCAGAACTTATTCATCATATATCTGGAAGTTTGCACCTTTTGACCCAAATCTCCACATTTCCCCTAGCTCCCAGCCTCTGGTAACCATCGATCTACTCTCTGTTTCTATGAGTTTGACATTTTTAGATTCCACTTATAAGTGAGATCATACAGTATTTATTTTTGTCTGACTTTCACCGCGAGTAGTATCCTAAAGCTTCATCCATGTTGTTGCAAATGGCAGAATTTCCTTCTTTTTTATACCTGAATAATATTTGAGTTTTATATATATATATATATGTGTATATATATATAATATTATATCACACTCTTTAACCATTTCTTGCTTGATAGCCATGTTTTGGCTATTGTGAGTAATGCTACAATGAACATGAGAATGTTTTGGGAGTGTACTGTCTCTTTGAGATAGTGATTTCATTTCCTTTGGATATATACCCAGAAATGGGATTGCTGGATCATATAGTAATTCTACTTTTAATTTTTTTGAAACCTCCGTACTGTTTTCCACACTGGTTTTACCAATGCAGGTTTTACATTCCTACCAACAGTACACAAGGGTTCCCTTTTCTCCACATCCTTCCCAGCATTTGTTATTTCTTGTGATTTTGATAATAGCCATTCTAAACCAGGAATTTATACTTTAAAAAAACCCGATGATTAATATGTTTTTCAGTTTTGGAAGTTTCTAATGTTACATCCAGAAACTCAGAGATTCTCTCTTTAGCCATATCCAGTCTACTATTGAGCCCATCAAAAGTATCCTTCATGGCTCTACTCTTTTTTTTGATCTCCAGCATTTCATTTTTGTTCTTTCTTAGAATTCCCATCTCTCTTATTACATCATTTATCTTGCACATTAACTACTTTTTCCATTAAAACCCTTAGCATATTAATAATATATTTTTAAAAATTTCTGGTTTGATAATTAAAACATTCTTGCCATATTTGACTCTGGTTCTCATGCTTGTTCAGTCTCTTTAAACTGTTTTTGCCTTTTAGTATGCCTTGTAACTTTTGTGGAAAGCTGGACATAATGTACTGAGTAAAAGGGTAATTGGCCTTTAGTATTGTAGTGGTAAGATGTGGGTGGAGGGAAACATTCTGTAGTCCTATGATTAGGTCTTAGGCTTTTGATAAGCCTGTGCTTCTGGACTGTGAACTTCATCAGTACTTCTCTATACCACCCTCCAATGCCTCCCCCCGCCAACACACACACACTACTTTAGGTGGAACAGGATGGCTAAAAGGAGCTGGGAGTTGGATATTTCCTTTTACCCATATGTGGAAAGCTAGAGCTGTCTGGAATTGGCTATTTCCTTCCTTCCAGGTAGGTTAGATTCTAATAAAACCCTAGTAGGTTAGGTTCTGGTACAATAATCTCTCCTAAGGACAGGCCTTGTAAGAACAGAATGCTCTGGAGTACTTTAAAATTGTTCCTTTTTCCCCTCTCCTTGCTGGAAACATGAGAAGATTTTTCTCAGATGTTCACTATGAGAACCTGGTCAAGTCCGGAAGGTCAAACTCAAAGTGTGAGGGCCTCCCCATGACTGTTCCCCCTGAAGCTTTTAACTCAGGTTTATCCACAGTCAGCTTCAACATTTCATCAATTACAGTTTAGGTTTTCCTATCCGGTGCTGACTCCTGCAAAGGTTACTGCTAAGGGGTTTCCGTTCAAATAGGTGTGAGTCTCTATATTTGCCTGTTTGTCTCTCCAGTTTGGAGGACAGTGGTTCGTTCTGTGAACTCACTTCTCTGATATATCTAAGAAGAGTTGTTGATATTTTAGTTTAACAGATTTTTACTTGTTGGGACAGATTTGTGACTTCTGAGCTCCTTCCATGCCAGGCTGGAAACTGGAAGTGGTACAATTAATTTTAATAATTTATTTCATTGAATCAAATATATCCAAGACATTATCATTTCAACCTGTACCACTTGCCTCATTTTAAGTGCTCAGTAATCACATGTGACTAGTGACTCCTGTATTGGGCAGCGGTACTAAAAACCCCTACACTCATGCTTAGTTCAAAAGTTACCGTGGGAGAAGACTTATGAAAGATGATCTCATTCTCTAAAGTGGTGCCCTCCTGAGGTATTTTCAGTATAATTTTGACTATGAGTACTTTGATCATATCTGCTAAATTTAGATTCCAGTCCTGTGAAAGGTGTGAAACATTTCTGGGAGTGGCATACCCATGAAAATGACATTTATGATGCATTTTGTAGAATGGATGAGACTTAAGAACCCAGAAATCACAGAAATGGAATTGGTAGAAATAACAGCATGAGTAAAACTACCAGAGCAGAAGAATGTCAGGAGTATACAGTGAAAAGAGATGCTTCCATCTGTCTGCATCTAATCTACCTCTATAACCCCAGTATAGGTGATCCTCACATATGGGAGCATTTTGCTTCCAGAGTGCACTTTCACTTGGCCTGTTTCATCAGAAGATCAAAACCCATTATTGTCAATTTGAGAATATACAGCATGTGTTTCCCAAGAGTTCCAGAGGTAGATAACAATTTTATTTAGAGTGGAAAAAGCACATCAGTGAATAAAAGGAAGAGATCATTTAATCTAAGGAAACTTTAACAAGTTAGCCTCTTGGCTTGGCTTTTGGGAATTTAAAAGTCTTGTTAATTATACTAAATTTCAAACCAATGTTTGAATTCAAAGTTAAGCCCTTTATTTCAGGGGTCCCCAACCCCCGGGCTGTGGACCGGCCTGTTAGGAACGGGGCCGCACAGCAGGAGATGAGCGGCAGGCGAGCGAGTGAAGCTTCATCTGCCCTCCCCATCGCTCCCCATCGCTCGCATTACCGCCTGAACCATCCCCCCACCACCCGTCCGTGGAGAAATTGTCTTCCATGAAACTGGTCCCGGGTGCCAAAAAGGTTGCACCGCTGCTTTATTTGACATAATGTTGAAAACTTTTATGTTGCTTTGTTTGGGATATAGAATGACTAGAAACAAAGTGGTGAAGATGTCATTAGTAGCCCTTTAAAACTTTCAGCTTTCGTGGTGTGTGCTCTTACATGTTTCTTTCCTAAGTGTTTTCCTTTTGGTAAAGAATCAGGCTCTAATTTACAGATGCCACAGATGAAAAACATTCTTCAGCTGGAGTCTAGCAATTTAAAAATTGCTAACTGATTGTGTAAATATTTGTTTCTCACATTACCAGTGTATACATTTTAAGGAGGCAAGGTTTGTACATGCAACAACAACACAACAACAAAAACCTCTTGTGCAAATACTATAATGCATCAGTTCAGGGCTATGCATTTATAGGATTGAGTTAACTGTGTGTAGTTCAATGTAATGCTTCTTACATTTCTATATTGGTAATACCCACATTTTGGACAGCTTCTGTCATATATGAGACATAGAGGGGAAACTTTGTTTATGCTAATGTAATATTTTTTTATAATGATAGAAGTTACTGAAATCATCTCTTTATTGTCATTTATAAAACAAATACTGTCCAATCTCTGACTTCCTCTCAGTCCAGAGAGATTTCTTCAATATATCTTTTCATTTAAATATAGTTCTTCATGTTGGAACCAAAGGTACTATTAACACAGGACTTGAAGTGAAGAGGAGAAGGAGAATGGTGAGCAAAAGATGGTCATAATTTTTTTCAAGTTAATTCCAGAAATACTGGGAAAGCACCACTTATGTTCCACTCTCTGCAAATATAAAAGAGGGCCTTTGACCTCTAGGTGTTCACAGTCTAGCAAGGACAGACAAGAAAATGCATACCTAAATTATAAAAGTATAAAAACAGTGCTTTGGAGGCAGAGAGAATCAAGGGTTTTGCTCCAGAGAAGATGATATCTGGGTCGAGACTTAATGTGTTGTAGGAGTTCCTGTAGCTTACAATGATGGTGGAAAGGGGTGAGAATTCTTGAGACAGGCAATAACAGCTTTCTTTGGGGAATCTCTCTCTCTTTTATCTAGATCACACTTTAACTTGGACAGAATTTGGGAATAAGGCAGGGTCTGATCTGAAGAAAGAAGGTAGAATAGAGAAGCAAAATAGGATGAGAATCAAAGACCTATTTCAGGGTCATTAACAGTGGTGGATTTGGGAGAACAAACAGAATGTAGTTGTGTCTAGAGAGAGTCCCAAGGGGCATTGCTAAGCGGAAACAGATCAGTTTTTGTGTCGATGGGTAGGGAGAAAGCTGCAAAAGTGGGCAGAAAGGAGTAATTTATGAGACTTTAGACAACCTAGTTTTCTCAGGAAAATAGAAGGGGTTTTGGATAATTGCAATGCAGAGTATAAGCTGAGGAGTAGTAGGTGAAATTGAAAAGTTGGCAAAGCTAAAACCATAAAGGACCATAGATGTCATGCTAAATCACTGAGATCATATGTTGGTTAATGAAACGTTTATGGGCAGTTTTGGTTTTTGGAAAACCACTCTGGTTTTACTGTGGAAGGTGATTTGAAGGAGGGTAAGGCTGGAAGCGGGTGGACAGGTCAGGGATCTAATTTGATAGCTCTAGTGAGAAATGATGAGACTGGAATTCTGGTAGGAGGGTTGCAAAGGAGGTGGGTGGATTCAGGAAATGTTGTGATGCCAAAAAAAGAAAAAATAGATCTTAGAGACTAATAGGTTAGAAATTTGTGAGTGTGCTAAATGTATTCATAGCTAAGGAAATGGTCTCCTATTGTACAATCAGTGTGAAAGACATCAGGCTCATTGAAAATTTGGATTTCAAATGGCATGAATTTATTATATTTTAAGAGATCAAGAACACATCAAATAAATTCTGTAATAGATCTTTAAATCAGAGTACACAACTGCTACTAATTTTTTTCATCCACCTATTAAATTTTAGCTTTTAATGGATAGGGCTTGATGCTTGCTTTATGTTGATAGACTCAATTTTTAAAAGGTATTGATATGTGGAGGGGCCATGTCATGGAAATCTGGGGATAGGAGCTGCTTTTGTAAGGCAGGGTGGTCAGCTTCATTGAAATAAGTAGAAGCAATCTGCTTTCTTTCTGTAATTAACATTTCTTTTTCATACAGTGTCCATCCTTTCTCTTATGATTATGTAAAATGGACTGGACGCCATTTTTTCTTTTGAGCAACGTGATGACAAATGAAATTGACCTAGATGCTCTGCATCCAAAAAGACCTTTAGGGAGCCAGGTGTGATGCCTTGTAGGGAGCAGAGGGCTTTTGCTGTCCATTTCTCTTAGCATCTACAGCTGTATAGAATGTAGCCATAGCGATTAAGCAGGGCTGAGGGAATTGTGAATAATCCCAGGAGTACAGTTGCTCTAGAATAAAAAGGAGCAAGTTTGGCGATCTCATTTAAATAATATTATTTCTCACGTGGATGGCAATTTTGTTAAAGCTTATGAGAGCTGTAGCGCAAGTGGGGTTCAAAGTGAAGCGACCCAGTTTTCCAGATCAACAAACAGCTGGAACAAGTGACTTGAACTCTTTCTCTTCGATCTATACATAAGCCTGTTTGTGCTAAGCCTGGGGAAAAAGGAATAGTGTTAGCACAGCATTTCAAAAAACAATTGGATTCAAAACCTGACAGATATGGATTTACATCTCAATTTATTATTTGCTCACAGTATGATGCTGAGGAATTTACCTTACCTTTACCTTATGGAGATCATGGTATCAACCTCTCACTTTTTTGGGGTGGAGGGGCTTGTTGTTGAGGTATTTTTGAAGCCAATCTAGACATTGTATAATCTCCTATGTACTTCAGTATCTGTATTATATATAAAGTATGTATTTCTAAAATATAGGGACATTTTCTCATATTAGCACAATGCAACCATCACACCTACCAAAATTATCTTTTAAAATTTGAATTAGTATTTAAAAGGACCATACGTAATATTTTATTGTTATGTCTCTTAAATATACTTAGAACAATTTTGACTGTCATTTTTTTCTAATGCCATTGATTCGATAAAGAAAATGAGTCAGTTGTTGAGGTAGACAGAATAATGGCCCCCAGAGATGATCACACCCTAATCCCCAGAACCTGTGAATGTTACCTCACAGGGAAAAGGGGTATTTGCTGATGTGATTAAGTTAAGGACATTGAGGTGGGAAGAGTTACCTAGGTTATCCAGGTGTGACCAATGTGATCACAAGGGTACTTAAAATGGAAGAAAGAGACGGGAGAGGAGGTTCAGAGGGAAATGTGGTTACAAGAGAGTGGTCAGAGAGATGGAATATTGCTAGCTTTGAAGATAGAAGCAGGGGACCACAAACCAAGGAATGGGGATGACTTCTATGAGCTGAAAGAGACAAAGAAATGGATTCTCCACCGAGCCTCCAAAGAGAAATGCAGCTCTGACCATACTTAGATTTTATCCTGGTGAGACCTGTTTGGGACTTCTAACCTACAGAACTGTAAGGTAAGAATTTTGTGTTGTTTTAAGCCAGTAATTTTTTTTTTTAATAGCTTGTTACACCAGCCATAGAAAATTAATATAGTTGTCTTGCAGAGCATTTACATTCTGGGTTTGTTTGTTTGATTCTTTGTGGTATAAGTTAACTTTTCCTATCTTTTGTATTTATTGTAATATAATTCAGCTAGAGTCTTAACTACATTTAGGTTAGACTTTTTTCTCTGTGGCAAAATACTTCAGTGGTGGTGTTTTAAACTTCATATTGTGTGTAGTCATCCAACGTGCAATGTCTGCTTGTTTTAACTAAGATTCATCACTGGGTTCAGGTGGTGGTGTCTTGATCCCAGCTAACATTTTATCTATTGGTATAATGTACTAGTATAATCTATTGATAAACATTCTTGGATCAATTATTTCATTAGTGGTTATGAAATTATGATTTTAAAACTTTGATCATTGCACATTTATTGGTTGGAATTTATCTGTAAAGAATCATTTTCTTTTATAAACTAAGTTGATTTGGTTACACTGAAATAATTTGTGCAAGAAAGTCAGGATAAATGTTTAATTATTTCCTTTTACATGTCAATTTTCAGAATAAGGAGTTTGTGCTGTTTACTCTTTGTAAAATTAGTTGGAGTTTTGGATTTCTGTCTTTCCTTATCCTTTTTAGAAAAATCACTATGAACTAATAAGTTTGTTTTAATACTGGTGTGTTGGATCATTTGCATTAATTAATGTATTATTTGTGTACTCAAGTTGTTCCATCTTTGGCCCCTTCATCTTGGCTCTGTGCCATTTGGATAAGACCCAAATTCATTGGTGGCTTCTGTTTTCAGTTGTAATAAGATAACACATTCTCATCTTGTATATTTCCTACCCCAGGTCTGTAATTACCATTTCTCCAATCAAATATATTGACATACATATTGCAGGTTATCCCACTGAATATATATTTGTTATAATTTACTGAACAATTCTCTACAATTGGGCATTTAGGTTCTCTGCAATTGGCCATTTAGGTTTTTTCACTTCTTGTGCAGCTGTGTTGTCTGAAACACAAGTAAATACATTGAATTTAATGTTACTTGTGATTACATTTTAGCTATTTTTCAGAGATAGAAATTTAAGAATCGAATGGCCATAATCATATAACATCACCACATTTTTGAGATACATTTTACACAGTCAGTATTGTGTGAGGCATTATGGAGAATAAAAATGTAAAACAGGGCCCTTGCTCTTAAAAATCCAACATTGCAATTTGAATGATCAAAATGCACCATATCTACTAAAGTTAAGCAGTAAATACGTTAATAAAGAGGCCTTACTCATTTCAAAGTTTCTTGACTGCCTTGTAAAAAAACCCCCAAAAAAACAGTGGGAGCCTCTCAAATTGCCTAATACTGAAATAGAGAAATTTGTGGGTGGTTGAGTATTCATTATGTATTTGAGTCCTAGCAATTAAGAGAGTGAAATGCAAAAAACATTGTCAGAGAAAAATTGGACCACACAAGTTAAACAGGCAAAGAAGGTTTTGTTCAAAACTGTTACAGTACGGGAGAGTTTGAACTTAACTCCATTGAGGGCTGGAGACTTTGTAAGAGCTGGAGTGGGGTGTGGAGAATACAGGCCACCTGAGTTTGCTAATTGGCCTTACCCATAGGTAAGCTGTACTTTCTGGTATTTTCATGGTAGCAGGAGTTTTACAAACTGGAGCAAGGTGTCCCTTGAAGTTAGGCTCCTACCCTCCCCCAAAGACTGTTAGATAGAGGTGTTATCTTCCTGGATGATTACATTCTAAAGAGATGGTTTCCAGGTACTTGCAAAAGACTTTTCCCAGTCTTAAAGCTGGAGAGAGACTTTTGAAGGAGATGTATACATTACAGAGGTGGCAGAGTAAATATTTGCCATGGTAAGTTTTTTAAAGTAAATGCTCTAAGTAAAGGGAGGTCAGGGGACCTATGGTCAGGAAGAAATTTGTCTAAAATTTAGTCAAGCTGAGGGGAGCATCAGGCTGTCTTGGTATTTGATAACTTAAAATTTTGTGAAATTATTTAATGATGAATTCCATGATTATAAAATAAGTCTAATTTCAGTCATATATTCTGTCATAATCTGCGTTTATTTATTTCCTCATAATTCAGTGTGGTAATACTTTGTGTAGAACACATTGAAAAATTTTAGAAAATTAATGAAAGTGGTATTAAGTGTAAATTACAAACAAAACTGATAAAATTGTAGCAGAGATGGGGCAATTAACAATTGAAAAGGAAAATCTGCATGGGTATTGATATAACTGAGTTTCACCAGAGAATGATTTGAGTATCAATAGATTAAGGAAGACTTATTGAAAATTTGATAAGAAGTCAATAACAAAAACATAAAGAGGATAAAGTCAAATGCAAAATGATGAGTGTAGATTTACCTTATCATAAAATTTGTCAGAAAAATACACCCTGGAAACATTTGAACCATAATTACTCTAAAACATTAAAGAATCATAATCACAACCTAAAATTCATAATTTTTATAATTTTAGTTTGATTTGTAAAGGTAATATCCTAATCGATCTTTTTATTCACTATTTAATCATTTTTCTCTATTTTATGTGGATTAACTTTTATCCATATCAATTATTCAGACAATAAAGAACTCATTTTCTAAAATAGAAAATTTTAACAAATATGGACATTTTGATAATAGGTAAATGATAATGGCTGAAACAGAAGACTAGAATGCTTTCTCTAGAAAATAAATGGAGCTATGCTTTTCATTGTACATTTAAATCTGCAGAAAGCAATACTATATATTGCTATAAGTACATTTAT
This sequence comes from Eubalaena glacialis, assembly GCF_028564815.1. Taxonomy (NCBI): domain Eukaryota; kingdom Metazoa; phylum Chordata; class Mammalia; order Artiodactyla; family Balaenidae; genus Eubalaena; species Eubalaena glacialis. Next base: position 100,093,461 of record NC_083719.1, read on the forward strand.
AGAAGGATATGCACAACTTCAGGATGATTTGGTGGGAAGGCATTGAGTTGGAGGAAGCAGAGGGTGGAGGGGGAGACTTAAAAATATCTAACATCTTATTTCTTAACTTCTTTCCAAATGTAATTTATTTTTAACCTCTGTTAAATCTGAGTGATAGATTGAATATTGTATTATTTGCATTTTTTCCATGTTCAAAAAAAGAAAAAACAAACTTTTATCTTGCCTGTTGCTTTCTCTCACTAGAACATAATCTTTTAGGGGGAAGAGATGATGCCTTATTCACTTTTGCATTATTCCCCTTGTTTAAACCAGAGATTTTCAAATGTAGGATGCTGTAACTCCTCTCTCTATTGAATTGGAAGGTCCTTAAGTTGTGGATTTGAGATTTATAATAATTTAAGTGATTTTGACATTTGGGACACCTTTTTATATTTCTCTAATTGGTATGAACCTAGTCATTGGTAAATTGACTTATGGTGATTAGATTAAATATAGAACAGTAAGGGTGATTGTATTGTGTAGGGTATTTAATTTTGTTTCCCTTAATCAAAAAATCATGTGATAGTTTTCCTTCCTTCTTTCCTTTCTTCCTTCTTTTATTTTGACTTCCAGTCATTCAGAGAAACCAAATGAAATTGTCCAGGTACTAAGTAAATAGCAGTAACATATTTACTCAAACAAGAGGAAGAATGGTTCTAATTTTTATTAATTACGAAAAAACCATATCTTTAATTTGAAGAGTTTGAACTGACTCTCAGTCAGCAGTGCCTCTAGAACACAAATTCTACCCTGGGTTGAAATGGAGTCTTCACAGTGATCTCAAAAGCCACACTCAGTGTCTCAGGGGTTAATGACAGCTCTTGCCGTGATAAAATAGTCAAAGCTTTTTCACTTGTCTTCTGTATTCTTAAGGGGTTAACATACAGATCAGGACTTAATTTAGTACAGATCTTTTGCACTTGCATCTGTCTGCCTGTCTTATTAACTCTACGTAATAAACAGCTCCTCGCCCTGGTGTGATTCCATCCTGCGCAACTGTTCCCTGGAACGGTAGTCTTTTATCTCCGTCCACCTTCTCTCCCACCTAAGTGGGTGCCACCAACCCATGGAAGATTTGATGGACATGGACATGAGCTCCCTGAGGCCCCAGAACTATCTTTCCAGTTGTGAACTAAAGGCCGACAAAGATTATCACTTTAAGGTGGATAATGATGAAAGTGAGCACCAGTTATCTTTAAGAACGGTCAGTTTAGGGGCTGGCGCAAAGGATGAATTGAGCGTTGTCGAAGCAGAGGCGATGAATTATGAAGGTGGTCCAATTAAAGTAACACTAGCAACTTTGAAAATGTTCAGCCAATTGTTTCCCTTGAGGGCTTTGAAATAACACCACCTGTGGTCTTATGGTTGAAGTATGGTTCAGGGCCTGTGAATATTAGTGGACAGCACTTAGTAGCTATGGAGGAAGATGCAGAATCAGAAGATGAAGAGGAGGAAGATGTGAAACTCCTAAGTATATCTGGAAAGCGTTCTGCCCCTGGAAGTGGTAGAAAGTTTCCACAGAAAAAAGTAAAACTTGCTGCTGATTAAGATGAAGAAGATGATGATGATGAAGATGAAGATGAAGATGAAGATGATGATGATGATGAAGATAATGATGAAGATGAAGATGATGAAGATGATGATGATGAAGATGATGATGATGACTTTGATGATAAGGAAGCTGAAGAAAAAGCTACAGTAAAGAAATCTGTACGAGATACTCCAGCCAAAAATGTGCAAAAACCAAACCAGAATGGAAAAAACTCAAAACCATCAACACAAGATCAAAAGGTCAAGAATCCTTCAAAACAACAGGAAAAAACTCCTAAAATGCCAAAAGGACCGAGCTCTGTAGAAGATATTAAAGCAAAAATGCAAGCAAGTATAGAAAAAGGTGGTTCCCTTCCCAAAGTGGAAGCCAAATTCATCAATTTTGTGAAGAATTGTTTCCGGATGACTGACCAGGAGGCTGTTCAAGATCTCTGGCAGTGGAGGAAGTCTCTTTAAGAAAATAGTTTAAACAGTTTGTTAAAATTTTCTGTCTTATTTCATTTCTGTAACAGTTGATATCTGGCTGTCCTTTTTATAATGCAGAGTGAGAACTTTCCCTACCATGTCTGATAAATGTTGTCCAGGTTCCATTGCCAAGAATGTGTTGTCCAAAATGCCTGTTTAGTTTTTAAAGATGGAACTCCACCCTTTGCTTGGTTTTAAGTATGTATGGAATGTTATGATAGGACATAGTAGTAGTGGTGGTCAGACAAATGGAAATGGTGTGGAGACAAAAATATACATGTGAAATAAACTCAGTATTTTAATACAGTAAAAACAAAACAAAACAAAACAAAAAACAAAAAGACCCCAGCTCCTCACCCTGAAACACTGATAGGTTTTGATTTAAAGAAAATTTCATGTATTGCCTTTGTCTTTAAGAAATTCATTCTGTAGAAACTTGCTTATGAACTATTTTGAACAGACAACTAGAGAAAATACTTCAAATCCTATGTGTCTAACACCTAGATTTAATAAATGAAACTTTCCTTACTCTTTGAATCTAGGAGTAAATGGTTCTTATGTAGTTTTGACTTCTCAACTCATCCAGATTGCCAGCCTCTGAGAATTTGGTGAAAGCTATGGATTGTCTCTCAGAAAGTTTGCACATATATAACATTTTATATCCAGCGTTAGAGCATTTATGGACTTTTACAAAGTCTAAGTTAAAAGCTCCTGCCATAAAGAGCCAGTCTGGATAATCCATTGTGAATAGACTTTGGGATGTCCATTGACACAGTTAAAATTTGGGTGAATCCGTAATAACATAAGACCGCTGGGCTGTTTAGATTCAAACTTAGGGATTTTTACAAAGTGGGGTAATTTTAAAACAAGTTTTAAAGTAAGTTATTGATCCTGAAGTCAAACTGGAAATTTTTTTCAAGTGGTATGAAAAACTGTCCTATATATATATATATATATATATATATATATATATATATATATATATATATATATATATATATATACATACACAAACATTCATACACAGCAGGCATGTGGTGGGGCTGTTGTGTGTGTGTTATGTCAGGTTATCCTTTGATGGAATATGGAGAATGCAAGGGAGAGGACAAGTTGCTAGACATGGCATTTCTTTCACAATGCTCAGCTTAGATAAGCCCTTGTGGTTTCTATACTAAGCCATTGTGGTAAACACAGAGAAGAAAAAAAGTAGGTACCATTTTTTATGAAAATTTTCAAGTATTTTTTTCAATATTTTATAGTAAAATGTTCTATCCCCAAAAATGCTTATGAACTTTTTGTTGAATTTCCTTTCCCAACCTCACTTATTATGTATATATATTATGTATAATATATATGCTACATAATGAAAGCCAAATAAAAGCAGGAAGGAATATACTCAAATTATCTTTATAGGTGAGTTGTTAACCAAGATGCATTATTACCATCTTAATAGCTGAATATAGCCTCAAGTGCTTTTGATACGTAAAATGATTCCAGGTGCATCAGAAACTCCTTCTGTAGGTGTATAACTGGGAATTCTCCAAAATTCCTTCTATGTAGAACATGATGCCTATTAAAGGATAAATAATAAATATGTGCAAATTTGAAGCTTATGTAGACATTATAAAAAACTAAATGGTATTTTCAACATTATTAAGGATGTTGACAAATAAGATTTCTTTCAGGGTAATATATTTTAATCACTGAAATTGTTTAGGGTTAATGGTACATGGTGATAATTAAAAACAGACCAAATTGTAGTTAACTTTTCTTAATTTTTCTACAGACAACGCATCCTACGATTGTCTATTCTAACCACCTGTCCTTACTATACCACTAGTTCAGGTACCAGGCATTGTATTAGCCAACAGGGCTGTTAGGCAATATACCTCAGTTCTAGCTCTGTACTTATAAGGAGATTACTCCCGTCAGTTAAATATTATAGGTCTCAATTCTCGCATCTGTGACATAGAGTCAGATTACACAGTTCCTAAAATATTGTCTCTAAAATGCAACAATTTAGCATTTAGCAGTAAGAATTATAAGAATTGTTGCAATGTGTGTGCATTTATGGAGTCCATAAGCAGAGCACAGATATGGGAAGCATAAACCCCCTTAAGTTCTAATCACTGCGCTGCCTCACAACATGTAAGCAGGTCTTTTAACCTTTTATTTTACATCAACCTCATTTTTGTCTGTAAAATGAGAGAGTTGAGCCAGATGACTCTAACGTTTCTATCTTGTCTGAGTGTTGTTTATTTCTGTATCTTTATGCAGATTCTTCAAAATATTAATCATACTGTTCATTGCATACAGATACATTCATTTGCTTAGTTGTTATGGAGATGATAAAGAATGACACTTTTGTGATAACTAGTGTAGATGAAGAAATTGAAGTTCAAAGAGATGAAGTTATCTTGCCTGCTTCATAAATGAAAAATCTGCATTTATTATATAGTGTTAAACGTCACTGGAATTGATTATCTTGTCTATTTGGGCACAGGTTATAGAACTGAATTATCTAAAATAAGCCTACTTTTTTTTTTTACATTATGTTTATAAATAGTTGTGTCTCGGTCACATATCGATAGCATTTTGGGGCTGCTATAACAAAAATACCACACATTGGGTGGCCTTAAAAAACACTTTTATTTCTCACAGTTCTGGAAGCTGGAAATCCAAGATGGAAATGCCAGCAGATCTGGTGTTGGGTGAGGGCCCCCTTCCTGCCTAGCATACAGCTGCCTTCTAGTTGTCTCCTCCCAGGGCTGGGAGAGCAAGTTCTAGTCTCTTTTTCCTCTTCTTAGAGGACACTAATCCCATCATAGTGTTTCACCCTCATGACCTCATCTAAACCTAATTACCTCCTAAAGTCCCCCACCTCCTAATATGCCATTGGAGGTTAGAGTTTCAACATATGAATTTTGGAGAGACACAAGCATGCAATCCATAACCAGTTGCACCTAACTAGTACTCTTTTCCTAAACTTGTTTTGGTTTGACTTCTCTCTAAGGCTTCAGCCCAAACTTACAGACTATCTTCATGATTTGACAACTGCCAATCTTACCAGAGTTAAGGCTAGCCAGTCCTCATTCTGCAAATGTCTCCCCACATCCTATGCTCTAGTCTTATTTACTGAAGTCCTGGCTGTCTTTGATCTCCTTGTCTTAGTCAGCTCAGGCTGTCATAACAAAATACCACAAACTGTGTATCTTAAAGAAGAAAAATTTATTTTCTCACAGTTCGGGAGGCTGGAGGTCTGAGGTCAAGGTGCTGGCACGCTAGGTTTCTGCTGAGGCTTCTTTCCTGGGCTTGCGGACATGCATTCTCTCTGTGTCCTCACATGGTCTTTTCTCTGTGCACATGCGCCTGGTGTCTCTTCATATTTTTATAAGGACACCACTCCTATTATATTTGTATTCCACCTTTATGACCTCATTTAACCTTAATTACATCCTTAAAAGCCCTTATCTCCAACTACAGTCACATTTGAGGTTAGAACTGAACCTATAAATTTTGGAGAGGGGCACAATTTAATCCAAAGACTCTTTAAGCTGTCTGATGGCTCATGGAACTTGTACTAATCCTATGTGTTCCCATCTCTGACTGTATCTCTCTGATCCGCCTTTGTCTGTTTATTGTCTTTCTACTTCACTGGACTATGAGCTTTTAAAAAAGTGCATCATTTTTAAGTCTAAAACTCTAGGACAGTGATTGCATGTAGATTTATTAAGCAGTACATAAAAGCTTCTCTAATTAGTTGATTAATAAAATAGTTTTATTTCATATAACATTTTTAGGAAGGGTAGAAAAGTGTGCTGCATGTCTTTATTCTAGATATTAGCAATTGAGACTGTGCCTTCTTAGGATCCTCTATTTTAAAGAGTATCTATGAAGAGGTTAAGGCACAATAAGTACTTCAAAACACTTGTGGAATAGAAGCGAGAGAAGTCTCTAAAACAGCATTTTAGAAAAATGACTACATCAAAGAGAACTGCAGTATGTGAATTAAGTTGGCCTGAAGCAGAGACGAGGGGATAATGTGTTTCTAAGGTGGCGTGACCACAGAATGTTATTGATAACAGGTGTGTTCAGACTATGAAGTCTGGATGAACAACAGCCACCAGGGGGATGTGTGAGGTGAGAGGAATAAAATATACAGGAGACTCTTGTAGGAAGAAAGCAGAGATGGAATGATTCCACTGGTGTTTTATTTCCTCAAGCAATTTTTTGATACTGCAGGGACACTTTTCTAAATGACTTGCTTGCCTCAGCCGTTTTTAGTTTTGGACCAAAACTTTTGCCTCCATACTTTGTGAATCCAGTCTGCTGATCCATTCCGTGACATTCAACTTAACACCATAAAGAATTTAGATCCTGAGGCTTCTAAAAGGAAAAACGACTTGTGGTTATAAATAATTTTCATTCTTGTAATTTCATGTCACAGTGGTCTTTTAAAAATTCTTAGTTGAGATAACATTACTCACCTGTTTAATAGCCCGAGCCAATGGATGTCTCCTTTGATTCACAGTAAAAGCCAGAGTCATGAGGATTCCTTGGCAAAGCCCACTGTGAGCTGAGCTTCCTTACTTCTTTGACTCAGGTCCTGTTGATCTTTCCCTTCCTGTCTCCAGTACATCAACCTGCTTTCTTTCTTTGCAAAGTACTTGTTACTTTCAAGTAAACTATCTAACCTGTTTATTCCTTTTGTGTGTTGTCTAGTCTTTCCCTTAGAACACAGATTCTACCATGACAGAATGTTGTCTGTTTTGTTAAATGCTGTATCCCTAGTGCATAGAAGAGTGTCTGGCATGTAGTAGACACAACACAAAACACCACTGTTGAATGAAGAAATAGGATGCAAATTGGCACATGGAATTTGTTCTGGAAGTAAAATAAGATGCTGAATTTATGACAGAGTATTGCAGAGGAAAATAAAATCAGTAACATTGCTTTTAGCATTGGATTTTCACCTTTGTATAATCATGTTGAAAAAAGTTGATTTCGTTTTGCTTTTCTTAGGCTACTCTTCATGTTAATAGGATAGTCCTAGGTGATGTAAACAATCCATGATCATATTTCTTCACTGAATTTGCATTGGTAATAGTCTCTGTGTCTCCCACAATAATACCTTTCATTTTTTAAATTAAGTCCTGCGGAATGCAAATAGAAGAGGAGAGGAAGAGGAAAGGAGAAAATATACGGGGAAGAGGAGGAAGATAGACAAATGCTCTTTGTTGCTCTATTTTACTCATGCCAGCACTTTCTTATCTGTCTTTATAAGGGATACCTTTCTATGTCCTGCTGAGGAAGGCGGGCTGAACTCTACTCCCCTTAATGCTAAGAGGCTTCTATATGTGAGATACAAGCTAAAGAAAGAAAGAAAGAAGTAGGTGCTTTGTAGAGAACTTAGAATCGTTTTCCTTTCCAAATTACAATTTATTATTTTTATCTAGGAACATAAAACAGTGATTTCACTTAGAATATTATTTTCAAGGCATGATTTTCACAGTTTACGATAAACTTTTTCTACATGTAACATACATTTTCATAGAAGCTGGCTTTGAAAACTCAGCAGGAAGGAAAGACTGGATGCTTTCCCTGCAGGCTTGCTTCTTGTTACTGTAACAAGATGTTGAAGGACCAGACAGCACAGCAAGGGGCAGGGCATGCTTGGGAGAAACAACTGCTCAAAGACAAAAAATATAAACCATCAATTATGTATTAGAGAAAGGTTTCAATTAATGATCACACAGATGCAGCTTTGTTTACACACAAAAATTTAGTCTCCCCACACTTTGGGCTCAACCTTGAAAACATAGGCTCATTAGTCAGGATCTTTTTCTAACTACGCTTCCAATTAGAAATTCCTTTGAGAACATGGGCCATTCCATCCATTGGATAACACACAGCTTAGGAGGAATTTATTGACCCTGACTCTGGGAAACCTCGTTGCAGACCTTGTTAGCACAAGGTGGAAACCCGTGCTACCTTGTTAAGCAGGATATTACTCTGAAAATCCTTTTCCTTGTCACTGGGACATCATCCAGACACAAATCTCAGATGATCCTTTCTTCATTATGGAGCTAAAGAGGGAGTCAAATGTGAGTGAAAGAAATCAATTGAACAAGTTGGCAACTGCTTTAATCCATAGACACATAGTAATGATAATAACTAACAACATTATTGAGTTTACGAAAGCCCTTCTCATATACTTCATTTTGGTCGGTCTTCTAAACAGCACTATGAGTTAAAAGAAATGTGTATTTGTTCTTGGTACTGGTTGCTACCAATTTTACCTTACTTGTAGCAAAAATGAGATTCTGCTGGAACCCAGCTGGAAGGCTTAATAGTTTTTCCTTTATGGTACATATTACTTATCAGCAATCATAGCAAAACTCGGGAATAAATTTTATCTGGAAGACTGGTGAGGTAATGGATCTGCTTAGAGGTACAGCTCATGGATGACTCCTACTCTACTGACAGAGCTTTAGACTCCAAGTAGGCTATTAGTATGTAAGGCAGCAGCAAAATATATCTAAAGTTAAAAGAAATTTATAGGAAGAGAAACAGTAGCTGGCAACTTTAACAAAAAAAAGTGGTCATATTAACCTAGTTTTCTGGAATCAAACACACACTTAAGCATGGCTAAATTTTTGTTATTTAGGATAATCTCTAACACCCCAAGTGTCGGGGCCCCCCAAGATCACCCTCAGACTAAATGATTCACTTGATGGACGCAAAGGATTCGGAAGCTCTTGTACTCATAATTACAGTTTATGACAGTGAAAGGATACAGATGAAAATCAGCAAAGGGAAAAAGCACATGGGGGAAGGTCTGAGAGAAACCAGGTATAAACTTCTAGGTATCCTCCAAGTGAAGTCACACAGGATCACTTAATCATCCCATCGATGATGTATATCCCATCAATAATGTATGACAACATGTGGGAAGTGTTGCCAACCAGGGAAGCTCACCTGAGCCTTGGTACCCAGGCTTTTTTTGTTAGTGGTCAGGCAGGTGAGCAGGCATTCATTACCTGTGACTTACATATGCAGCTGGTCTGCTACTCAGACTCCAGAACCTCAAAGAAAAATAGGTGTTTACCATAAATCACATTGTTAGCATAAACTCTCTGGTCAAATTTGTACAGAATAGCCTGAAGCTACAAACATACAAAAACACCGTTCTCGGGCAAAATCTTCCAAAGCTCAGCAGTCATGAGCCAGTTAAGGGCCAGTCCTGGGAGGAAAAGAAACCCTTTCTTGAGAATGTGCAGGGTTTGAGCAACTCTGGCCTGCTAGGTTAACCCTTTCCTGCACACTATGCTATCCTAATGTAGGAACACTAAAAGCATTAAAGAAATATTCTTTGAAACCAGGTTCCTCTCAACCATTGTAAAGTTGTTCAAGTGGTCTGTACATATTGATCATTGGAATATTTTATAAGTTTAATATATATAATGCAATAAACTTATTGTAATATTTTCTTTGAAGATAAATAGAACTTATTATATTATTCTAAAAATGCACCTTTACACACTCAAATTATTTTATCTGTCTATCCTTTATACTCACTAAATGGGCTGACGCTTTATCTGGCTCCTTTAGCATCAAGGACACAAAACTCAAGCCTTTTCTTTGCCTTTCCTTCCATTTCTTCACCAACCCTATTTTATAAGCCTGCATGTTTATCTGAAAATGAGTAGCCACACCATTTTCATTTTTTCTAATTGTATCATTATTTACTCTTTACCTATTTGTCTTTCAAGATCTGAATTGTTAGCAAATGATAGGATGTATTGATACATGGTTTTAAAAATAAAAGTTTCAGCCAAACAGGTAAGAAATTCCTCTCTACAATTCCAATTTTCAAAAAACTTAGAAAAATGCAAGATGTTTAAAAACTAATTCCATACCTAAACCTTGCTTAAAGAATCAGGAAGCTATTTATAACCTTTTTTTTTTTTTTTTTGTAATCCATGAACTGTGAACATTCAAATGTTTTACTTCAGAAGTTTGAATATATATGGTTATAGGATGCTGCCCAAAACTCCTTTGGATGTGTTACATAATATTTATTATTTTTGTACCTTGTTGCTTCTCTAAATGGAAAATTTCTAAGTTTTGAATTCTGAATCACCAATGAATTTTGGATCTTTACAGAGATCCAGGCTCTAAATCACTCTAGCACAGTTCTGGGACTCATTTCCCAGAGGTGGTGTTTTCAGCTCTTTTACTTAGTATTTATGGTTTTTACCTTCATATTTCAAAATAATGTGCTTTATACTATAGAATTTTTAATTTTGGACAATACATATTGATTTACTAATAAAGAGGTGAAAGATGGGCACTTATTTCTCTCGTTTCAAAACTTTACTCTCCATATTTCTAAAACAGATTGGGAGATGATTAAATTTAATGCCTTTATCATTTAGAGCTGAGACACATAATATATTATGATTTTTATTCTCTATAATTTTAGGATTTACCTGGAGTAAATAATTGCCTTTTATTATTTGCTAATTTTTTTAATGTAACTTTCACCAATTCAGTCAAAATTTATCAAGGAATCAAGAATATCCTCTGTATATAATCCAAACCATCAGGTCATCTATCAGTTTGGTTTTTCTTGGAGCCCTCCTTCATCCTATGCTCTGGGATGGTTTCTCTTTAAACCTTTTTCAAGCTGCCAACCTCAGAGCTTCCTCATATAAGCAACCTTGGAATTCTTATGTTGTCTCTTGTATTTCCTGAATTCTTTGTATTCTTGTTACCAAATTGATCGACTAGACCTGCACTGTGGTTCTAGCCTGGGCCAAGACCCTTTGTCTCAGCCAGGGAGCCTCTGTTTCCAATCAGATTCATGCAGCCAGTGACAAAAACTGATTCTGAGACTGGAACAGCACAAGCTTTATTCAATGGCCGAAGAATGGAGAAGTGGGAAGTGAGTTCACAAATCAACTTCTCAACACAATTCGGGTGGAGACACCAAATATATAGGAGGGTCAAAGTAAAAGGGAGGGAATTGCAAAGAGTGGGAGGAATATTCATGAGTTGTCTGAGAACAGGGACGTGGTTTGAACCTAGAACTGATGCAACTCTCCTTTTTAGTCCTTGTATGGGATTTTCCAATTGTTGTCGTGGCAATTGTCAACTGTTGTGGTACTGGTGGGTGTGTCATCTGGCAGGGCAGTGTATTACAGTGAGCATCTAATGAGGCTCAAAGATTACTGGAAGTCAAATCTTCTGCCATCTTGGGGCTTGTTGGTTCTAACCAATTCTTATTTTATTCTCTTTGCAGCTTCCTCCTGAATCTTAGATAAGAGTAATTGGTTTCCACTCAAGGGAGGGGCAGGGGTATGACTCTGGGGCAACAACCGTGGTGCCATTGTGACACCAAATGGTGTGCTATAATACAATTCTGATAATCACTCAAAGTTAACACAGACCCCCAAAGTTAAAGGACGTGGTTCCCAATTGTCCTCACTTCAGACAACAGTTGCACTTTGGGGGTCCCCAGGCCACTCGCAACTTTGACCAACTGTCTACAAATTCAGTAGATTCAATGATTTGCTAGAATGACTCAGAGAACTCAGGATAGTGGGTTTTTTTGTTTGTTTGTTTTGTTTGCTATTAAATTTTAATTATAGAGGATAAAATGGGCAAGGCCTGGGAGAGTCCCAAACCTAGAGCTTTCATGCCTTCTCCCCATGGAATCAGTGTGCATCACCCTCCAAGCACATCAAGGTGTTCACCAACCAGGTAATTCCAGTGAGCATTGGTGTACAGTGTTTTTTTTGATTTCATTATGTAGGAATAATTGATTGAATCATTGGCCACATGATTGAATTCACTTTCCAGTACTCTTTCCCTCCTGGGAGTTTGGGCTATCTCAAAATCCAAACCCTCTGATTACATGGTTGGCCTTTTTACTGACCAGCCCCCAGCACTCATCTCATTAACATAAACTGAGGTGTGATCTAAGGGTTCATGATTAACAAAGACATTCCTATTACTTGAGAAATTCCAAGGATTTAGTCTCCCTTTCAGGAACCAGAGATAAAGGTCAAATTCTTTATTATACAACACCATGTCTTTCTCTTTCTTGGTTTATTATATTATTTTGGTGGAATGCATCTTCTAGAAGCTTTCCATGGTTCATAGGAGCCAGTGACAAAAACCAATTCTGAGACTGGAACAGCACAAGCTTTATTCAATAGCCGAAGAATGGAGTTTTTCTGAGATACTGTCTGAAAATGTTATCGCTCTATCACATTTTATGGATAATTTGACTGGGTATAGACATCAAGTTTGGAAATAATTTCCCACCAAGATTTTCAAAACATTGATTCACTGTCTTCTAGCTTTCAATGTTCCAGTTAGTTGAATAATCAGATGCCTTTCACAAAACTGATTATTAGTATGATATTTAGCTGTCACCTCTTTCCCCTTTTTACTCTCTGGAAGTTTTTTATACCTTTCATTTTTTCATTGGATTCTGAAATATCATTGTACTGTGAGTTGGTGTGGCTCTGTGTTTTAGTTTTTCACTCATGTCACTTGTCCAAAGCTGCTCTTGGGTGGCTCTGCTCAATGTTGTCTTTACTGTGGTACCTAGTCTGCCAGATCTCACAACAAAGGAAAAAGAAATATGCTAAATCAAGAAACGGCTTTCACTACTTCTTTTGGGAAATGCTACCTCTGGTTACTTCTTACTGAACAAATCAAATCACATAGTCAGTATTGCCATCAACAGTATAAGGAGGGTCACAGTGGACAAGGTACAATTTCTCATGCCAGGTCCTAACATAATCACACTATTTTTAATTTTTTAATTCTATTATGGGTCACTCAGATATTTTGGAAGTCTTTCATTTTCCAGCCTGGGAGATAAATCTGTTTTAGGTGTTGCGTAGGGAATTGGAACATTTCCCTCTTTACAATTTAGATTTACAATGAATTATCATATTTTAGTATAGCTGCCTCATACCCAGTTGTGCCCAGTATCCCCAAGTCCAGAAAATTCCTAGATCTAACTTTCATAGATTGAGTTTCTAAGTGTCTGCCAGGATGGATGATAAGTAGTCCTGTGTTGGGTGGAATTGGGGAAAAAATCTTAAGATGTTTATATGTATATGAGTTTTCAAAAAATTCTCCTGTTTTGAGACAAACCTGACACCCTTTCTTCAGAGGTACTGGAGTGTCCAGTCCTCAAAATATGCTGTGGCTATGAGCTTGCTTCTGATTGGCTTACTGATCTGCAGGCAATTATATATATATTTTTTCTATTATGACACGCCAGCTATCTCTAGCTATTCTGCTTCCTGTTTTCTAAAACTTTAATCTGCTATCATTTTTTGATATCTTTAACCTGCTGTCATTTTGTCAACTTCTTTCTTGTTGTTTTGTCTATGTAACTATATCTTTTAAATATAGAAAGAAACAGAAATAAACAGAAGTTTAACCCATCACATTTATTGAAAGCTTCATGCTAATGGCCATATATTATCATCACAATGTTTTTGTATCACGTGGCATCTACATTTGTAGCTAAAGTTGTTTGCTTTTTTGTTTCTTGCTTTGTGTTCTATATATCTATGCTAAGTATTCAGAAGACATTCATCTATCAGATTACTCAATATATCATTGTCCTTTACTCTTACCTTAGAACTCAGTCTTATATCTTTTCTCAAATCTCTAGAATACCCTTACTTGTCATAGAGTCATACAATATTGAGGTATGTTGAAAAATAAAGTTGTATTTTTGCTTTTATGTACCTCTCAGTTTTTAACATAGGATTGTTTTTTCCTAGATGCCTTCAGGATAATACTTTATGTTAAAATGGTTCCCTTGACTAATAGAAAGAATTAAATTGTGTTATAAAAATCTTTCATTTCCTTGCTGGGTACCATATATAATTTTTTATGTCATGTCCTAAGGGCAATAAATTGCAGTGTTTGGAATTAACATTGCTCTTAAAAGCAGAACTGTTTGGTTAAAGGATTTTATGAGACAAGGTACTTAATACTCACATGGTACTTAAAAGGTCTGGTTTCTTTACTGCCCTCATATTGAGTAACTGATCCCATAGTAATTGAAACTTCATTGTGAACTACCAAATAGTGAATAACCAACGGCTATGGTATACTCATCACCTTGGTACATGATGATGGTATTATTGCCTTAGTTATATAGTCACAGAATAAGCTACTTTTATAGTTTGAGAATGCAATGCTACTTCAAGCATGTCCAGATCTCAAAGACTGCTCCTTGACTCTTACTTGAGTTTTAGGTGACTTATGTAAATGAAATATTTTCAGGGGAATTTATCCTGGATATTCTAGAAATCATGATAAATGGGTGGAACAGAAATACATTCACGATTTTCTTCCTTTCTTGAAGGAACACACTAAGGCAATGTACATAATTGGGATCCATGTTATGTGTTGGTGGTCTAGGTAAAATATATATGTCTATTATATATATTAAGCTTAACTATAGCTGAAATTTTTCTTGTTATGAAACAAGTATTCTGTAGATCATCTTATAATTGTTTTGAGTATTCTGAATGAACTGACTGTCATTCTGTGGGTTTTATACTGAGTTGGTCTATTAGGAATAAATATGAAATATTAATTTTTTTGTTTCCAAGCATGACATAAAAAGTATGTCCTTTCATAACCCTTAACAGAAGAATTTTCATTTCTTCTTTAAGTAATAAAAGTCTAAGTCATTATGAGAGTTTAGTCTTGAACTGAATTTAAATTTATCTTCCTTCTCTTCCTGATCATAGGCTTGAGTTGTATGTCTGCTTGGAGTAAAGGGGGAAAGCATGGACACCTATGATAAACACATCCCTCATATCTTTCAGCTATTACCAGATTTGGAATCACACAGACATGAGAGAATATTGTTCTTAATATAAGAGAATTTGTATTGATCATGGGGAAGTGTCAATTTGTCAGAGTTCATCTTCTGTGGTGGATTCTACCTCCACCAATGTGATTATTTGTTTGTTTGCTTGGTTTGTTTTTTATTTTGACTGTGCTGGGCTTCGCTTCATTGTGGCACACGGACTCCTCTAGTTGTGGCATGTAGGCTCCAGAGCACGTGGGCTCAGTAGTTGTGGTGTGTGGACCCAGTAGTTGCAGTGAGTGGGCTTATTTGCCCCGTGGCATGTGAGATCTTAGTTCCCTGACTAGGGATTGAACCCTCGACCACTGCATTGGAAGGTGGATTCTTAACCACTGGACCACCAGGGAAGTCCCCCTGTGATTGTTTTTGTGTGGGAAGTTTGCAAGTTTCTTTGGGAATAGTGTTCCATTTCATCCAATTCCCTTTGATTATTGAGGAACTTTTCAGAGAGGATTGGTTGATTCTCCTTCATGTCTCTAGCTTATTCTTGGGTAAATTGTCTACTCAATAGACTTGATGGTCCTGGGTGTTTTCTAGTGCTTGCCACCTCTTCTGATGTTTGTGAGCCTTTTACAAAAGTGCCAAGTTCCTTTTCTGCAGGTTTTGAGGGAAGGCTTCCAATAACTGAGATGGGGAGGAAGATTGTTCTTTTTCACAAGAATACTATAATTGGTTCCTTTATTCTTTTTTTTTTAACCCAGACATTTTCAAGAAGTTTCAAGTCCTAGAAATTCATAGACTAGAAATGGATACTGAGCTCAGTGTTTATATCCTGCCTCAAATTGCAGTGGTTATAGGTCAAGTGCTCTTAAGAACTACCTCCTTACGATCAACCTCCCTGTAATTGTGGTACAGGTTAGAACTCAGGATTCTACAGCACATGAGTTACCCAGCCAGGGATGAAGTGATCATTTTCCTTTCTTCTTAGTACCTCAAATCTTTGTGAGGGGTTAAGCTAGACCTTCCTACCATGAAACTTGACTTGAGGAGTTGGGAAATGCTTCCTTACTTTATCCAGAGGGACACTTTTTCTCACCACTGACATAGTTCCCATAAAGTGGAACACTTTTATATTTATGGTATATCTCTCCTTTTTTTTATTCCCCCTCCTCTTAAGTTTATCAGGAAGTAGAGTGTAAAGTGGTGGCAGGGAGCCATGAGAGAGGAAGATGTGGATAATTGTAGTAGTGAAGATTTTATTGACCCTTGTTAGACCCTCAGGGATTGTGTCTGGCTCGATTATGTTTAGTAGTCTTTAAATGTGGAATAATTGGCACTTTTGATTTCATTCTTTCATCCCTAGTCAAAACATCCTGTAATTTTAGTTATTACAGTTAAATAAACTGCAATGTTCTTGTAGATGGTGTCTAAATCAGAAGTCAGCAAACTATGGCCCACAGACTAAATCTGCTTGACAACTTTTTATTGGAACATGGCCACACTCTTTGTTTATTGTATGTGGCTGCTTTTGAGCTACAGCAACAAAGTTGAGTAGTTGTGACAGTTACTGTATGGCTTGCAAAGCCTAATATGTTTATTTTTCTGAACCTCTATAAACAAAGTTTGCTGATCCCTGGTCTAAATAATTTCTCTTTGCATGTTATTGAATTTCTCACTATTATTATCACTTTTATAATTCAGTACAACATAAAATTAGAGTATTGTATGTACCGAGGAAAGGCGCATGTGTCTTAGATGTGGGATCTGTGTTGGTAATTTTTGCAGAAATCACTATACACTACAGAAAGAAGTAGAGAAAAAAAAGGGACAAGTATAAAATCAGTGATTGGGCATTGTCTACATAAGGGGTGTCTGCATATTGGGGGTAGGATGATAAGAATAAATTAAGAGAAATCTTAACCATTTGATGTGATGATGATTGAGCATTCAATTTGATTCCCAGATTTTGACACCTCTATCTGTGTGGAAATTTAATAGATACTTAGAACATCTAAAAGTATGTGAAAATCCATTAGAAACATACATATTACCCATAAGGAGCTCTACAGTCTTCTCAAATTTCACACACAACAGCAATATAGTAGGTCCAAGTTTATTTTAAAAAGCACAAAGGTTGTCTTCAAAAAGATTACTCTTCTATCTAATGATAACCAATCGTTATGCTGATAACTGACCACTTCCAAATATGAAACCTATATTCAAAAGATTTAAAATAAAATATTCACTCTCCCCCACCAAGAAAAAAGACCAAATTCAGTAGTTTGATAAGATAATATTATTATATATTGTTTAAGAACAATCTTGGCCTTAGGAGGTACATTAAGAGTTGGAAGCAGAATTGAACAGTAAATTATTCAGTACTATGTTTTTATAGTGAGTTTAGTGGAAAGTTATGAAATACACTACAGAGAACCATATGTTCTCTTCTTGAATCTGAGACTCTGGAATTCTGTTAAAATCTAAGACCATGGAACTAAGTAAAGGGGTCATTACTGAAATTCCCATAAGGTGTATATCTAGCTGTAGAGCCTGGTGTTGATGGTGACTACTGAATCTTATCATTGTGCTACAAGTACTTGTTCCATCATCCCCAATTCTTGCCTATATTGTACCTAAATTCCTACCTCTAGGTTACAACTTGTTTTCCACTCTGATTCTCTGTATCTCCCCTTATTTTAGAAATTTTATTCTGCTATGATTTCAAGACTCAGTGGCTGATCTCTGCTACTGATGGTCAGAATCCCAAACATCAATTATTCTCTATCCTCAGTACCTAATAATAGTTTAATGAATGAGAAGAAGTGACCTCATGGTCCATTTATGGCTTATTTATGGCTGGCTATAATTCTGGTTTCTCGCTGCTAGGCAATGAAAAAATTGCTCTAGTGGCCATCATTAGAATAATGCAAACCATTTTCTGCCCTGTGAATGAGGCTGTTATGTGTCAGGTGGTACACCTAGGAGCCCACTGCTAAAGACCTCCCAACCAGGCCTATCCTATTCCAATGTGTGAGCTCATTCAAGCTTCAGAGTTTTTCTTTTTCTGCTGTCCCATGTTTCCATGGGAACCATCTTGCCCTGAGGCTTTGCCTGAAATATATTATATCTGACATAGTACTCAATATTTTATAAGATGGATCTAAAAAATGAGATCTGTATTGTGCGGTATAGGAATGAAAATAGCTGAAATCCCACAGACTTGTGTGCGAGTCCTGGCTGTGTGAAAAATTAAATAATTTCCGTGAGCCTTGCTTTCTTCATCTATAAAAGAAAAATAGAAAACTCATGTTATTTTTGGAGTTAAAATGGGAAAATCAAAGGGCATAATGTACATAAAGCATTTGTCTCAATTTATAACCCATAGTGCATACTCAGTAAAGATTAGCTCCCCCTGTTCACTTGGAAAAGCAATTTATATTCAGCAACGGCAATTGCATTGTCTAGGCAGTGTTTTCAGAGTTCAAATAAGAAACAAACTTGAGAGTTCGATGTATTTAGCAGAACTTTTTGAAGATGGGAAATTCTTCTAAGACTTGAAAAGTAAAAATAACATCTAACATATATTGAACTTTAGTTAAAAGCTTCTCTCTTGAATTTAATGATATTATAAGGGGCAAAGCCACAGGTTAATGAAGACTGCTATAGCTGGCAGGGATAGGGTAGTTCTGGCCAACTCTACCTAGAAAAAGTTAGAATTTATTCTGGTTCTTGCTGTATTTAAAAGAATCTACTGTAGTTCAAGTAGTAAAGGATTCAATTAAAGGATAGTGCAAAGGTTACAGCATTTCAGGAGAGTTAAAGAACCAGGCTTAGAGGCTGATGGTATTGGTTCACCAAAGAAGAGCCTACTAACCCAGAAACTTAGAATTTAGGAAATTCTCTAAACACAAAATGGATTTTCTAAGTACCCTGGATGACTAAACATGGCAAATATCCACTAGAGGAGTAGTTTGTGATTAGAGAGCATATGAAGCTAGGCCTGGCTTGTAAATAAAATATATTTTACTGAACCTGTAGACTTCGAAAATTCTGGGATACTTAGAACCAGACATCAGCTCAGTGATGATAGTCACAGTAAATTGGTCTTTTTTCATGAATCTACATTATATCATGCTGGCATTTTGGAGAGAGCAATAAGCTTGTCTTCATATTCTACTCTGATTCTCAGAGTTTCGAACACATCAATAAAAAAGACAGGGAGAGAGGCGTAACATTATCCACTTTATACATATGAAGCTAACTGGAAAATATAATTTTAGATGGGCACTAAAAGCATTAGATGGGCACCTTATGCTTTACTTCTCTCATAAACATGTTCAAACTATTGCATGACTGGATAATTTCAGGTCCTTTCTGGGGCAGGCTATTTGCACCAACCAGACTGAGGAGAGTGGAGAAACAGAGGGGCTCTTAGTTGCATTCAGGGTTTACTCAGTTCCTTCTCCAAACTTACCCATCAGGAGCAGAGTCTAGGAACAGGGCAGAGAGAGGCCAGTAGTGTTATTCTAGAAAAATCTAATGAAAGCATGATTCCAAGGTAATGGTGATCACCCTCTAACATGACACTAATTCTATTTAGTGGTCATCACTAAGAGACAAATTGGAACCATATTTTATAAACACTTGAATGTCAACTGGAGTGTTTGAACATCATAGCTATTATAGGTTTTCCTTTAATATCCCATGCACTCAGCCAGGCATTAACAATACTGATAAATAGGTGTTGTCCAAAGAGAATGTTCTTGGATTATTTAGTCTACAGTATTTCTGGAAATAAAAGGCTGACTAAATTCAGCTTCCAAAAGGAACAGATACAGTGTGAAGAGCAGCCTACCAAACGTGAGGCCGCTTTTGTCCCTCTAACATGTCAGTAAGCTCACTGGAGACAGAAGTCATGAGTTAAACTTCTTTCTTGACTCTGCTCAGCCCTTTGTGAGATAACTGGTTTTCCAAAAAAATTCCTGATAGTTGTCATACATGTACAGATTTTCATACCTGCACAAAGTACATGTGACTTGACATCTACATGTATTACAGGTAATAGGATGGAGAACATTCCACTTACAAGAAATCCCCCTACAGTGCACACTATTTATTTGAGAGTGATTTCTTGGTAAGCTCACTGAGATAGAATTTGAGTCGTTGTGAGCCTGAGTGTCAGATAATACCTGTATTTATGGGGAAGGGCATGAATCTATGCTCCAGGTGATAAGAATTTTTGTTTTGAATCCTGAGTGGGAGAAGGGTGTAGGGAAGAGAGAGATGAGAGAGGAGTCTATGTATTCAGAGGGCAGGTGGCTGTAAGGCCACTTTCTCCATGCTTTATCGTTGCTAGTAAAGTTTACTAAACTGTATCCTTTTTGAGGACACCCATATTTAAGATGAATGAAAAGCCATAATGTGAAAGAGAAACACATGTGTAACTATAGAAATTGGGGATAGGGGTTATTCTTACAGCTTAGCAGAAATTTGATGAGGCTTACATTTTTCTGCACAGGGTTTCACAATAATCTTACCTTGCTTTTGAGGGCCAGAAATGCCCCAGCTAATGTTTAGGTTGTATGTGTGTGTAGGCGTTAAGTGCTGTGGCAGAGTTTTCTCTTACTCTCTGATATTGTCTGCAAGAAACAAGATGGATTTGCCTTTTGTTGAATTACTGAACTGGAGCCAGAAACTTACAGTCACTGGCCATAGCCCTTGTCTCTGCATCTCTATAAGATGAACATAGATATGACTCAGCAGTGATTTGATGACCATTCATCTGCCCTTAGGAGAATTTATACAGGATTATAATGTCACTTGCTGCCACACAGACCTCAGCAATGGGCTTGTTGCCTGGGGGAATTGCTCTGTGGGCCTGCAGGGGAAGGGAAATGAAATGGATTTGATTGCAGGCAGCGCTCCAAGTTGGAGTTTTGTTTGTTTGGTGTTTTTTGTTTGGTCTGTTTTCTGATTAGGGAATAAGATTTTTGTGCCTATAGTTTGATTTTAAAAGATACATATTTCCAATATGCAAAGCTGCGTGGATAGTGTGGATATTGTTACACACATAAACACATTTTGAGCAATGAACTTCCTATGTTCCTCAGTTCTGTACTCAGACATGCTCAATCTAATTCCACTTAACCCACTATTTAACCCACCGCCTATGTTTTCAATTTTCTAATGTGGTTTTTCTTTCAGATTCTTATTTATATTAATGCCTAATGAGCCTACAGAATTTCCAGGTTTATTGAATTAATAACAATTCTATGATTTTAAACATACAGTATAATTTATAAATACCATGAAAGCAAAGTTAAGGAGTGTTTTTTAAATTATAAACTAGAGCTTCTCTCTTTTAGTTAGCTTTCCTCCCTCCTTTCTCCCCTCCCTCTCTCCCTCTCTCTCTTAATTTATTCTCACATCAAAACACTTCTTTAGGAAAAAGACTTTTCACACTACTTGGCTTGCAGTATTGGATTGATGCAAAATAATTATTTGTTGAAGTGAGTGACAGGGTAAAACTCTTTTTCAAAACAATTGTCCTCCTGGTGTATTTTTAAAAGGTTTTCTTCATGGATTTTCATAACATATACTTTAACTTGTGACAGAATCCATACATACAAACACTTTAATGGAATATAGTTTTATCATATATATTAAACTTATGTGAATCTATATTTCCATACTTTCCCCACAACAAGAAAAATGATTAGAAGTTAAATAGTACAGATTATTCTCTTCCTAGCTCATGAGGGAGGGATGGGAGTTGGGAATCTGCTATCTCCCAGCCAGTCTCTCTTCTGAAATTTTTTCTCTTAACCCACCATGGTAAGTGTAATTCTCCAGTTTAGAGATGTCAGCCAACTTCATATGGTCCAAAATCGAAGAAATAATGAGTTATTCCTAATTTAGGAAACTTGATTGTTTTATAAATAATGAAGGAGCGTAGGTCTATGTTTTATGATGTGACACTTGCCTTTCCAAGAGCTTTTGACTCCTTCTTGTGGAACCTGATTCATCATAAAATGAGACTTTATGTTCTCTGTATATATCTACTACATATAGGTATGTATTACATGTATAAAAATAAATAAGTATATATCTGTGATAGTATAGGCATGTTAAATGTATAGGCATATTAATATTATTCACATATGATCAATAACTTCATTGCACAAATTGCATGTGAGGAAAATTTCAATTCTTCAAGCACATTTGGAAAAACAAAATTTGAATGAGCAAGCTTTACTTTTAGCTTCTCCCCTGGCCTCATCCATTAAATATGTGTTGATACTGTCATCTGATGATGTGTATGGACCATTTTTTATACAACCCAAGGACCCTTGAGGCTTTCCTGACCTTTGGAGATTTAGGGAGACACAATTTCCCACCCTGTGCGAATTTAGTATCTTCCTATAATCTCTGCCCCAAGAACAGATTGGTACCATTCTTTGTCTCTTTTCAGCTTCCCCAAGAACTTAAACAACAATAGCACCATGATCTCTCTTGCCAGCTTACTGAATGTCAGTGGGTAACAAGGGAGAGATCTGTTCACAGCCCCACACAGCACTTCACCCTCATCCCCAGGCCCTCCATCTATTCCTTCTGTCTCTGAGCTCTAGTTCAGTCATATTGCTGCATGTACTGCCTGGGAATTGTAGTCATTCTTATATTCTTGGTGTTTTCAGTGGCAATCAATCCGTTTTATCTCCTGAAATAAACTGATATCACAATAACTTCTTTCTCAGAGGAGAGGCAAAAAGTCATTAAGGACATTTATTTGTTGTAGCTGAGTCTCCTTTGGCTCACAGTATGACCCTGATCCTTTCCTAATTTTCCTGGGAAGTTGGTTGGGAATCTTCTCCTTATCTCTATCGGTGTCTCTGCCTGGTTCATATTGGTAGTGTTTTCAGAATTTTTGGGACTTAGCAGCTAGCAGCAGATATGAGGCCAAAGTATCAGGATTTAACAGTGTTCGGGTGACCTTACAGAAGTTCTGTGTTGGGTTTCTGATCACAATTTTTTTTAAGAGACTTCATTTTAGAGAAGTTTTAGGATCACAGTAAAAGTGAGTGGAAGGTACAGAGATTTCCCATATACCCTCTGCCCACCCCCATGCGTAGCCTCCCCCATTATCAACATCTCTCACCAGAGTGGTACATTTTAATACAATCGATGAACGCACACTTGACAAATTGTTACCACCCAAAGGCCATCATTTACATTACGGTTCACTCTTGGTGTTGTACATCTTATAGGTTTGGACAAATGAATAATAACATGTATCTCTGATGACAGTATCATACAGAGTAGTTTCACCACCCTAAAAATCCTCTTTGCCCCATCTATTCATTCTTTCCTCCTCACTAACCCTTGGCAACCACTGATCATTTTTACTGTCTCCATATTGTTGCATTTTCCACAGTGTCATCAAGTTGGTATCATAAACTATGTAGACTTTTCAGATTGTATACTTTCACATAATAATAAGCATTTCAGCTTCTTCCATGTTTTTTTCTGGTCACATTTCTTTGCTGGGAGTTACTGTGAAGCAGTAATACTGAGTAAAGAAGATTAACGTTTCTATGGTTTTAAGGTTTGTTTATATAACACCACAATTATTAGTTAATTGGCCATTTAATCAAAAGGATAAATGATTTGTCTTTAAATGTCTTTAATTGAGTCAAGTGTTAACTGTTGAGTGGCATATATAAGGCTTGAACTTAAACTCAGGCTCTCCTATATTGTATGTGGCATTAGTCAAGTTAACTCTCTGAGCATTATTTCCATGTACAAATTATAATAATAGTTCATAACTTGCAGGGATATTATAATTACTAAATGAAAAATGTATATAAAATGTCTGAACGTCCATCCGACACTGTGCCACACAGAGTAGGTGTTAAATTACTGCATTAATAGGTAAAATAAAGATAAATAAATAAATGAATTAATCAAAATAGGCTGTTTCACGTTTTAATTAAAAAATTTTTTAAATAGTATATGTACAGGGTTGGGATCATGATTTGACATCAAAACCCCAACACTGCATTTGGTACTATTTTTTTTAAATTTTGAAATATGCTCAAACTTACAGAGAAGTTGTAAGTATTGTACAAGAATATTTGCTTCCTGAACCATTTGAAAGTAACTACTGTTCTGATGCTCTGCCATCCCAGAATACTCCTATGAAACCACACTACTACCACCAAAATCAGGGAAATTTACATTGATTCATTACTTCCATCCAACCCACAAATCCCATTCAAATTTCATCAGTTATTTCAATAAAAACACATTTATGGCAAAAAAAGATCCAGTTTAGAATCAAGTAGTGCATTTAGTTGTAATGTTTCTTTAGTTTCCTTCAGTCTGGAACAGTTTCTTACCATTTCTCTGGCTTTGGTGACTTTGACCCTTTTGAAGATTACAGACCAGTTTATTTGTTCTTTTTTAGAATGTCCTTCAATTTTTGTTTTCGTGATGTTTCCTTATGACTGGATTCAGATTATGTACCTTTGGGAGGAATATCACAAGGAGTGATGCTTTGCTCTTATTATTTCAACCTACCAGATGGTGCATAATTTTGATTTGCCCTATTACTTAAAATAATAACACTTGATTATTAAGGGGATATTTGCCCGGTTTCTCTATTATAAAGGGTCTCTTTCCTCCTTTTAAAACAGTATGAGTTTTGTGGGAGGTACTTTGAAACTATATAAATGTCTCTTTCCTTTTCAAACTTTAAATTTATACATTTTTGTTTATATCTGTATAGATTTATGACATTTTAAGTGGTTTATAATCCCATGCTTAATTTTTTAAATGATAGTCATGTGGTTGTTGAACTGGCCAGTGGAAACCCCTTGAAATTGGCTTCTATGTCCTTCTGGCATGACTGTGTCTTTCTTTAAGCACTTGTTTGTTTTCTGGCACAGCAGTGGATTCCAAGTTTATTTCATACTTTCCCTGGTCCAGAAGTGGAATTAGCCATGTCTCCAAGGAACCCTAGTTCCTTTTAGAGGAGAATATATTCAAAAGCCACAATTGGTATGCTAGATGTGTAGGGTGTTCCTACTTTCAGGTTCTTTCAATAGACAAAGCTAGTGTGTGTATACGTGTGGGTGTGGGTGTGTGGATGTGTGGGTATGGGTGCATGCACTTTGTAAGCACTCCCTTTCTTGTGCTACAGTTTGCTTGGGGCAAATTATATGTACTTTTATATATATTCTATGTCTATCTATAAAGATTGTATGGCATGAGTTCACAGTGATATTCCTACTTCTAATTCAACACCTCAGTGTTCATTCTAGTTTTTTTCTCTTTCCATTTCTTCTCTAAGAGTGAGAATCTTGGCTCCCATTACCCTTTAGTCAGTCAGTTCCCATGTATATAATGAGTCTCCCATCTCCATGGTCATTTCATCCCCTCTGAACCCTATTTGAACTAGGCTTTGGCTAGTTTCCCATGGCTTTGACCCTCACTGCATTGGGCTGTATTGCCTTATGAAGATGCTTTCCCTACTCCTCTCAGGCTCTGAAACCTCATACCAGACTGCCTTGCCCCATTTGGGCTCTGAATCTCTACATCTGGCTGCCCCCAAACGTGGAATCCTTCCTTACCCTTCTTAGACACCCCCAGCTAGGCTGACCCTGGAATGGATGCCATCCATACTCTGCTTGGGCTCTGATTGCACACACAGGGCTATTCCCTGTGTGGATACCTCTGTCACTTCATCTTCTACACTTGGGCTTTAAAACCCTGTACGGGGCTACTCTCAAGTGCGGACTCTGTCTTCATCCTGCTTGAGATCTGACCCTCTGCACTGGACTGCCCCAGTGCATGGGTACCCTCCTCTGCCTCCTCCAGCTCTGACTTCCCATGTCAAGCTGCCCAGCTCCACCCTCACTCTTAGGTAGATGTCTTTGTCATCCTGCTCTAATTCCAACATCTTGTGCTGGAAAAACACAGCATCCCCACCCCAACTACAGATATGCCTTGTCCTGCTTCACTTAACAGTTGGACAAGTGAATAATTCAGGAAAGGAAAGAAAGAGGAAGAGGAAGAAGAGGAAGTGTCGTTGCACGGTTTTAAAGCATCTTATTTCTTTACTTGGTTATATACAATAGAAAACATACAGGAAAAATATTAAATAGTTTCAATGAAGATAACTAAGTAATGTCAGAAATATAAGCTCAGAGATGTCAAGATCATGTATCTCTGTATTTGTATTCTCAGTATCTGGCATATGGCCTGGCACATGGCAAATACTTATATTTGATGAATAGGATGAGTTTATGGTTTAAGTTTTAAACACCACTTCTAAATTTTTCATGAGTTTAAACAACTAGCTAGCAACTTTCCCCCTCATTTTCATTATTCTAAAAACATATGCTAAATAAAATAGTGTAATTTAAATTCTAAAGCACTTTGAATCTTTATTTCTTCTTTTTTCTGCATCATTAGTTTCTCTCTCTCTCTGTTGGATCATTGCTACAGATATGCAAATGGACTAGGGTATCAATCTTGCCTTTGCTCCATGTCTATATGTCCATTCACTCCTTTTCATCCCTCTGCCACTAACATATTCTAAACCACTGTTGTCTCTCATCTGAGGAATAATTTCCCTAAGGGGAAGGGGGCATATTGAGTCTTTACTAGTCCTTTTGCTTCCACTGTTTCCTCCTCCAGTCTTGTCTCCAAGTAGCAATGTGAGACTTATTCCCAATTACCACAGCCTTATTTCATGCCCTTGTTCCTGGTCACCTACGTCAGACAATTGACCTCTTAATGGTTCCTTAAACACACTAAAATATTTCCATTTGATGTCATTTCACTGGCTTTCCTCAGTCTTGGGGTTAGGGTTATGTCTTCAAAATTTGCCTTTTCTTCCAACTTTACCTCCTTGTTTTCATATTGGAGGTTACTCTATATATGCAAGGTTGTCATGTATATTTCCTTCACTTTTCATAGTCTGTAATTATTTTGGTTATTTACATCTTTTTAATCACCTCAGTCTTACAAAAAAAAGACTCCATCATGGTAAGACCCATGCCTATCTTGTTTTCCAGTCTCTTCTAAGTAGACAAGTTAGATGGTCAATAAACATCTGCTGGATGTATGAATAATAATGCTGACACATTTACCCAAATAAAATGAGGTTGGGTGAGACAGTTTTAAAAATACTTGTGCACTATAGGAATAAATGTTTTACATATTTTTATTAGCCTTTGCAAATACACCCTTAATGCAAATTTTAAAAAGTCATGTAGCTTCCGAAAAAAAAGAGGGCTTACTGTACCTCATTTATATTGACGAAGTAATGGATTTTAATTTACAAGAAAACTATGCAAATCTAATGTTTCCATTTAGCTTACAAATATGTCTGCATATACAATGGCTGACTTTGTTTTAGCTTAGTTCAAGGTTTCTCAAGGTTTCCATTAACTTACAAATACTTAAAAGCCGAGCCTAGAACTCAAGTAAGCCTCTAAAATGTTAACGTGTCAATTCGCACTCTCTGCCAACTGAATAGATGCAAAAGATTTCGAATATTAACTCATATGTATTTGGGTGAAATGTAAGAAGGAAACATGCTGAGTGTATATTACCATACCCAATATTGTATGTCTGCCTTTGCAGTGCTTAATGTCCATAGCAATTGATGAGTTCCCAAAGAACGTAAATAAACAGTTTATTCTAAAGCAGGGATTTGCAGACTATGGCCTGTGGCTTGTTTCTATTCAGCCCTCGAGGTAAGAATTGTTTTCACATTTTTAAAGCCTTATTTAAAAAAATAAATAAAAATATGAGCTAGAATGTATGTGATCTGCAAATTCTAAAATATTCTAAAATATCTGCAAATTCTAAAATATTCTAAAATATCTGCAAATTCTAAAATGTATGTGATCTGCAAATTCTAAAATATCTGCAAATTCACAGAAAAAAAATTGCCAACTTATGTTCTGAAGCATAATTGAGGCAAAATAACAGAAAAATGGAACAGATGAATCTAATGTAGATAAGAAAGCACATTTGGGAATGGACTACTCACAGATGAATGTTTAATTTTTTGGTTCCTTTAGATTGTGAAATTATGGTCATTTTTTTCCCGTTTCCCCTACGGTTATGATAGCTAGAGGCACCAATGGCTCAGAAGTTACTTGTGATGTTTCAGATATTTAGGTTGGATCTTAAATATATGTTCCAATTTCCCAGACAGAAGAGAAACTCAGGAATATTACTTAGTAATATAGGTATTATTACACAAGGCAGGATTTTGTCTAGTACAACACTTCTTACCATGCAATGGGCTTATAACCCTATTAAACTACAAGTGCTAATTACCCTAATGTTCTTTCTCTTCTGTTCTTCAGACAGATTTAGTGAGGTGTAATGGACATGAAATAGATGAAACATTTTAAGGTATATAGTTTGATAATTTTTTAGACATAAACGTATACACCATGAAACCATCACCACGGTCAAGATAATAAACATATTCTTTCCCTCCAACCATGAGAAGTGGAAAAATGCCTATTATAAATCCTAGAGAAACTACTAAAAACATTAAAGGAAGAAGTTTAGCTAATAAGCCAAAAGGGGACATTAAATAAAATGCTAAATAACACTCAAGTAATCCAAAAAGAGCAGAAAAGAGGGAAAAAAAGGAACAAAGAACAAATATGAAATACAGAAAACCAATAGCAAGATGGTAGATTTAAACCAGCCATATTAAGTAATATTGTAAATGTAAATGATACAAACTCTCTAATTAAAAGGCAGCAAAGCATAAAAGTTGATAAAAGTCTAGACATAACTATGTACTTTCAACAAAAATTCATTTAAATATAAAAACACAGATGAATTAAAAGGATGGAGAAAGATAAACCATGTGAACACTAATCTTAAGAAAGCTGGAATTGCTGTATTAATATAAGACAAAGTAGATTTCATGAGAAGGGATATTACCAGAGATAGAGATATTTCATAATGATAAAAGAGTGAGTTTAATCATTCATAAAAATCATAGATAAATAGATACCTGGTAATAGTTGTTTGAGAATACATGAAGTGAAAGGAGAAAAAGACAAATGAACAATTCCTATTGGAGATTCAGCATTCCTGTTTTAGAAATTGATAGAAAAGCAATGCAACAACTAGGGATAAAAGAATACCTGAGCAACACTGTCAGTTAACATGACTTGATTGATAAATGTTTAGCATTTCATTCATCAACAGCAAGACATATATTCTTTTCAAGCACCCATGGAACATATTTAACACGATAGGCTATATTCTGGGCAACAAAATAAGTCTTAATACATAAATGATTGAAATAATTTTACTTCTATACACTGGCAATGGAAAATCTAAAAATGAAATTAAGAAAACAATTGCATTTATAATAGCATCCCCAAATATAAAATACTTTGGGATGAGTTTAACAAAATATATACACGGAATACTAGGCAATATTTCTTTTTCTTTTTTTTTTTTTTTTTTAAACCTTTAGGTCAAATTGAAGTTTAGGTTGCTTGTATTCTTTTTTTTAAAATTTTTTAATTTATGGCTGTGTTGGGTCTTCGTTTCTGTGCAAGGGTTTTCTCTAGTTGTGGCAAGCGGGGGCCACTCCTCATTGCGGTGCGCGGGCCTCTCACTATCGCGGCCTCTCGTTGCGGAGCACAGGCTCCAGACGCGCAGGCTCAGCAATTGTGGCTCACGGGCCCAGGCGCTCCGCGGCATGTGGGATCTTCCCAGACCAGGGTTCGAACCCGTGTCCCCTGCACTGGCAGGCAGACTCTCAACCACTGCGCCACCAGGGAAGCCTGGCAATATTTCTTGATTACATAGATTTATACCTTTGACCAAATCCATTTAGTTGTATACTTAAAACTGATGCATTTTACTTATGTAAATTGTATTGCAGTGAAGTCTGTTTAAATAAAGTAACACAGGAACACTTTTTAACAGCTTATTGCTTTTTATAAATAATACACAAATTTTCATCACTAATCCTCTGACATAAGAAATTCTAAGATTTTAAAAAGTTTGGGTCTCTGGGCCTGGGGCAATACATGATGCTGAATTCTTAAAGCCAAGTGAATTTTTAATTATTATACTATTAAAATATTTTAAATATTTAAAATGCATAATATCATGCTTGTATTTGACAGAGAGAATGCAGGATGAAATCACACGAACAATGACAGACTGCTGCAGCTTCCACTGGGGAGTGTGTGTAGGGGATTAGCCTGTGCAACATTGTAAAGAGCTGGATTACACTGTGTACCATAATCCCAGCAACATGTGCTTTGTCCTTCTAATTTTACTTGGCAAAACCTACATCAGGATCTGTCTGCTCTAAGTTGATGATTTTCTGTTTCATTTCTGCTCTACACTACTACAAACCTACTTCTCTTTCTAGGGTGCAGGCTAAGGTTTAGTTGTAAACTCTAGACGTTTACAAGTGAGCTGAACCAGGTATCATCAGGCACCATTTTGGTGCTTCTCCCTGTCATTCATGCCTCCTTTCATTCAATATCTTTTTTCTGAGGATGTTGTTAAGTTTCAAGACCTCTGGTTTATAATAAGGATTTAGGGGGAAAAAACATTGCTGCATGTAAAAAGATCATAATTTTGTAGGAAGGCCAACACAAACTAATAATTTCCATGTAATCTACTCTCATACAACTTTAGAAATACTCCTGACGCCCAACTGTTGCTCACATTGTTTCAGTGTCTTGTTATTATTCTCTTCTGAATGTTTTTGGACAGTGTCTATGGCCTGATTCTTTCTAATTCTTTCTGACCCATTGTCTTTCTGTGACTTTTGATCCCAGGTTGGTCTCTGTGCCTGATTATTAAGTTATATTCTGATATTAAGCACTTCCTTGGGAGCCCTGCATGAATTTGGCTGACTGTCTCTGGTTGTACTTTGGTCAACCTCAGATGTAACCCATTTCTTCTAGTTTTGGTTTAAAATTGATTATAATTGACTGTTCCCTGTGGAGTTAAAACTGAAGACAAGGTTATTTTATTCTATTTTTACAAAACATTATTTTAGGCTTGCCGGTACGTTGAAGATTATAATAATCTATAGAGAACATTGATTTTAATTCCAGGGGTTTTTCTCTCAGGAAACATTTTATACACTGTGTATTTCATGACAATGCAATATTTCCTCTTCTAAAAACTGCTTAGCATGACTGCTGAACACAGTTTAAAAGCCATCAGGAGGATTGTGGACTGAGAGTGGGTGATTGGTTGTTAAGGCCTTATTGATTTTATAAGTTAAAGAATGATTGAATCTTTTTTTGTTCCCCTACTCCTAAGGAATCCTGTAATTTGTTTTTCTGGATACAAAGTGTACCATAGGAAAGCAATAAAATGGGAGTGTCTAGCATAGTTTCTACCAGGAGCTTTAAGAAGTCTTTGGAGAATTATACTCTATGTAGGCATCAGAATACAGTGTTTAGACTGGCTGTCTAGACAGTAGGAAATGAAAATCTGGCAGCCCATTCCATGAAATACACTGTTTATGCATACTGTGTTGTGGTGTAGTCATAAGCTGCTTAATGTCTACGTGGAAAGCTAAAATAAAGTTAGCTTGTACCACATTTACCATGTACATTTACATTTCATACTACTGAAATCAGGACCCATAGCTTCTGACTTTAATGCTCAGAAGATTGTTATGTGCCCATATTTCCATACAGCATTGAGTAAATTTTTCAGTAAGTTTGACCACCATAAGGTTTATTTAAGTAATCAAGTATGCTTAAACATTTTTCAGCCATGAAAATCATTTTTCCTCTTCTTTTCACAAATGGAATTGAGATTAATAATCTGAATATATGTGACATATTTTGGATTTGAGGTATTGCAAATAATGACTTTTTATGTTTTTATTTTGTAGAGCAACTCACACTGAAAGTCAGCGAGTGACTCAGCTACACAATGTTGTAGAGCTATGTGAATATCCAAGATAGGTTCTTACTGGATGCCAAGAGAGTTCTTATAAAACCATTTTTGTACCTTTCACTTTTCTTTTGAGTTGCTGTTTCTGTGGAAGGCTTGCTTTTGCTTTTTAAATCCAGGGGATTTTGATCTATGTCTATTCCAGGCAGCAAATAGTGAAAACTAAATTTCTGTCAGTAAATAATCACCCTCTTGGCTGGTAGATTCTGAAGTTATATTTTTAATAATGTGACAGCTATATTTTTGTAATAATAAAATTTTAGCTTTATTTATTAATCAAAGTATTGGCTTTTCTTTAAGCTCCTAGAGTGCATTTTTATCACTTTATAAATTATTACATTTAAGATTATGAAATTATTCAATCATTCAGAAACAATTTTCAGGTTATTGACCACAACAAATGAAACAGAAATTTTAAATAAATAAAACTTTTCAGAGTATGAAATCATTTAAACTCCCTCACTAAATAAATTGTCAGTTTGGTATTTTAGCTGTAGGAATCACAGATTGCTGACTAAGTTTTTAGGTTGCCATATAATTAACTTGATTTTCTTTAGATAACTTAAAAATAGAAATCATGTAGGCAGGGTTCTTAAGGTGTGCCATTTGATCATGAAATGATTACGGTAGACTAAGTAAGGGTAATATGATCCATTTCATAAAAAGTTGCCATTATCATGGTCAAAATTCACAAAACTGGTTTAGGGATTAAGATATGATCTATAGAAATGGTCTTATTAAATAAAAATGCTCTGATAATTATAGTAAGTTTAAAACTTATTTTGGGTGACCATGCATTCTTGGAATATTCCTATAAAATAACATATATATATATATGTAGCAGATG
Organism: Eubalaena glacialis; assembly: GCF_028564815.1. Lineage (NCBI taxonomy): Eukaryota > Metazoa > Chordata > Mammalia > Artiodactyla > Balaenidae > Eubalaena > Eubalaena glacialis. Next base: position 100,126,208 of record NC_083719.1, read on the forward strand.
AAAATAATACATTATGGAGAGTCTCATTTTTTTTTCCTGTTTTGATGTGTTTTGACTCTAATTCACCTGAGAGAGCACCCTCCAATTGGTAACAGTGTCACCCTTTAGCAATGACTCTTGGTAGGGTTGTCAAAGAGAAACTGCCTGGAATTGTCCATCAGAGTCTGTGGTGGGTAATTGAAAAAGCTCCTGAAGTTGTTGAGATTTGTATCCTTGTGTCTCAAATTGAATTGTACTACATTTATTTCAATATTTAGTAGCCTACAATCCATCAACAAAGGGATTGTCTTTAAACTGGTACTGTTACTATTTACCTATCTTTGTATTTTAAGCACAGTGGGTGGCTTAGTAAATATTAATTAAAAGATATTTAAAACCAAATAGTTCATCATCAAATAGAATCTTACATAAAAATTAAAGTGAGAAGAACATCCTACACTGAAGATAAGTCTACTGGACTTTATTATTTGTCCAAAAATATCAAGTGCCAGCTATGTCAGTCACAGATAAGAGAAAACTAGATATGTATACTGTTAGCCTTTAGGAAACTCAAATTATAGTAAGACATAATAATAACCTAAATAACCTGGTTATAATGTGATCAGTTCTACAATTTTTATTTGTGAAGTATTATGGTAGGACACACAGATCATCATTTTTTCTCTGGCTTTCTACAGATTGTTGGAGGCAGGGTGGTAGAGGAGCCACAAAATGCTTTATAGAAGGAGACTTGTTAGTGATTTTATGTTTTGAATCTTTAAGACTTATGTCTATACACTCAGTTAACTTGATTGTTTTGGGTGAGCATGTAAATTACTTTAGTTCATATGATTAATTTTTATGAGCCATTACTGATTCTTTTTAAACATTATGAATTCATTCATTAAAATATTTATGGACAATAATGAGGATTAAGGACTAAACCAGAGACTGTACAAGAATATAAAAGAAAGGAAGATTTTGGATGAAAGATGATAAATAAGAACGTGGACAGGTTGATATATGGTCCTTTAGGACATCCCAGATGGGTGAGTCTGACAATGACAGAATGTGCACATTAGAGCTTAGATTCATCAGCACGTGGGTGGTGTAGTGGAAACCCTTAGCCTGATGAAACCACAGAGCAAAGAGCACAGGCCAAAGGCTTAATTCTGGGGTCCCACTGTGAACACAGCAAACACAAAGGTTACTGGCATCACATATTCATAAAGGTGAAAAAAAGTCTGGGAAACGTAGGCCTTGGTGAATTTTGATAGTGGACCAATTACAAAAATAAAGTCCCCCTCTCCCCCTAGTTTATTGGATTTGATAAGATGGAGCTCTGTGATGACCTAAGCCAGAAGAGTGAGTAGAGAAAAGGGAAGGGATTGAAGAGAGAGAGACTGAAGGAAGCAGAGATAGGGAGTATGGATGATTATTTCAAGAAACATGGAAGAGCCAGGAGAACAAGAAAATGAGAGCCAAGTAGAGAAACATACCCAGGAATCCCAGAATTGGGGAGCCATGCACCTTGCACATGCTGGAAAAAGAACCAGCCGGTAGAAAGATGGAAGAAGCAGAGAGAAAGGTTGCTCTTCTTTATCAGACTTGTTACATGCTGAATGGCATATCCTGGTTGGTTTATTTGCTATGTTTAGTGGCTTATAAAGAATACATAACTTTTTCCAAATCTTTCCTCAATGATCTATTTGTTAATTTTGTGAAGGATCGATGTGTTGGGACCAGTCCTGTCTTTCCCAGAATGGGGTGTCTGGGTGAGCTCTGAGAGGAAGACAGAGACCACTGGCCTGTGGTCTCTCCTGCTTGGGGAACCATCTGCTGCTCTGGTTTGTTCAGCTGGGAGTACACATGAGGGGGTCAGACACTGTGGGGATGGGCCCTAGCTAGGTGACTAGAGACAGATGTTATCTCTTGCTCAGCATCCCTTAGGAGAACACACACTGCTAACCCAGAAAGATATTTGAAGTGTGTTTCATTGTTATTTTTAAATGAACAGTCATATCAGCATCTCAAAGCTAAACCAAAGAGTACAATTACCAGTTGCAGCCTAACTAGCTCATTCCCATGTGCTTCAAAACGGAGTCAGGAGTGGTGAAGGAGCGTGGAGAGTTTAGACCCTTGGAGGGCGTGAAATATTCCTGCTCTCACAACCTCACAGTTTTATTTCAGTCTCCTGTGACCTATTTTCCCTGGTTCCCCCTTATATATTTCTCATCCTCATCTTTGGTATGAAAAATCTCCTTCCTCAGAAAACTCAAGGTATTCCTATTTCTTGAAGGAAACTGAGGACAATTTCCTTTCTCCTATTCTGCAGACTCAAGTTTCCTTAAGCATAGACTTTGTTAAGGCTCTGCGTAAGTTATATCTGTGACAATTACAGAAAGGAACTTCCCATCACAAAAAAAAAAGAAAAAAAAAGTTTGCATGCTATTGCAAAGTCTGAACAACCACACACTATAGCTCACTTACGAGGCTGAGGAATCATGAGCTCAGGTACTTGGTAAAATTTAGTGTGTATTTATGTGAAAGGTTCCATATATGAAAACCCTTTTTATTATTTTCTTTTTAAAATTTTATTCGAGTATAGTTGATTTACAATGTTGCGTTAGTTTCAGGTGTACAGCATAGTGATTCAGTTATACATATACGTATACTTATATTCATTCTTTTTCAGATTCTTTTCCCATGTAGGTTATTACAGAATATTGAGCAGAGTTCCCTGTGCTATACAGTAGGTCCTTGTTGGTTACCCATTTTACATGTAGTAGTGTGTGTATGTTAATCCTGAGCTCCTAATTTATAACCTCCCCAATCTAAAAATGGGCAGAAAATCTAAATAAATATTTCTCCAAAGAAAACCGTTTTTAAGTCCACCGTTACAGCATATGCATTGGACCTGTAAGGATCAGGCAAAGCTTCTGAAATGTGATTCTTCTTCTTAACTGGCTGTGCATGTACCCTGTTATACCCATAAGACAAGGGTGGGCAGGTTTGGGAGAAAAAAGCCACCTCAGCATTTACAAAGACTATGGGAGGGACAGGACTCGCTCCCACGCACAGGTGTGCTGGTGAACGTGTGCGCACATTCTCTGTTGGAGTGTGTGTGTGGCTGCATGTGCAGGTGCAGGATTTGTAGGAAGCTCCCTCTTCTTCCAGCTCTAGGCTTTATCAGAGATGCCCAGACCTATCTATACACCATTATGTGAGTCAATACAGTTACATGACTGTTCTAGAATTGATGCCCTTAACTGTAGCATCCTTATGAAATACACAACTAAAACAATGTGTGTCAGTTTGCAGGGAAGACGTGGAGAGGGGTGGCTTGGGTTCCCAGGAGTGAGAGGGGTGTAGTCCCCTCTTTCCACCAGTGTGATTGCAATCAGTCTCCTCTCAAGATAACTCATCTTTGTAATTCCTATATTTTTGTTATTTTTTTATACAGCACAATTTAGTATTACTTAAAAATGAAAATGCTTTCTATTTTTTGGCTTTTATTCTACTGATTGAAGGAAAAATAAACCCTTGATATTTTGCTAAGAATCATTTCGATTCACTCCTAAGACTAAGATTGTTTTATTACAAAGTGCCACAAAATAAGCATTGAATGGCTCTGTTTGAGCCATCTTAGACAAATAGTGGCACCTAAAACTAGATTCTTTCTTAGGTTTTAACAGGGATGCAGAATTAGTCTAACCAATTTCAAGCAGATCTTTGTCACCTGCAGTTTTAAAAAATAAAAACAACAGAATGACCAACTTCACAGGCAGAAGCTTAGTGCCAGGATTCTCTGTGTGATCTCTAGACCCAAGCTTGGTGTTCTGTGTCATAATGATCCTTGTGACTATTTCTTCCAGGGGCATAAAGCACAGAGGTTTTTAATAATCTTGAAATACAGTTAATGGAGTTTTAATTAAGTGGAATAAAATAGTGTATGCATTGTGTTCATTGATGCATATGTTAATTTAAAATCAGACTAGCTAGGAATTGTTCTATCCTGCTCTGCCAGCATGATGAGGGGAGACACAACTACTCTTATCACTGGGGAGGTTAATCAAGGGGTGAGGGAAGAAATGTTCTTCTTAGATGTAAATAACAGGCTTTTAGGAGCTCTCCCACATGCCTAGAATTGGCTGCCAGACCCACATCTGAAAATAAGTCTTCCTTCACTCTAACGGACTCAAAGCAGTCAGAAACTGGGTTTAAAGGCTTCTGTGTAAGTTCTTAAGGAGCAGTAGAAAGGCCCTCCTGGAGGAAAGCACTACCCTAGCACTTCTATGAGTGTAGGGGAGACAGGGGCTTGACTTGCAGGGAAAAGAAGCTGAGGGAACATTCTTGAGTCTTGTGGACTGGATAGGATTATTGCTGAGAGATTTTCCTCCACTCAGGAGAAGGGGAAGTGGTTCTTTCTTCTCCTTGAAGCCAAGTGGGAAAAATAGAACATTAGGAAAACTAGTTAAAAATATTTGGGGAGCATCTAAAAGAAGGGGAAATTAGGATGCAACTCCTTTGAAAAATCTACTTAGAACTGGTCCAGCTCAAGTAGAACCAAGGAAAGAGAATGGAGAGATATGGCACAGGAGGGGGCTGTGATGCAGGTTCCACTGCTGGTATTTGAGTCCGGGATGTGAGAGGTTTCCCTCGGCAGCAGAAATCATAAAAACTAGCTCAGATGAGTCATATTGCAAGTATCTAACTGAAGCGGCCCGCTCACTGGACAAACAGCTCCATCAGTGAGGGCTATATGTGAACAGCTATGAATGGAAGAGTTTGAACTAGATCCAGATAACCTATGACAGGAAATTTTGTGGGTTTCAACTCTCAAAGTGCATTCCAGAGAAGCCAACCACATATCGTTCAAAAGAGTGTTTGAACACTGGCTGCACGGAGGGCATGGCCTAAGGGGCAATAGCCTTCTGAAAGCAGTGGTTTGCAACCAAGTAGAGACTTTTACCATTTAAAATCCTCCCTGTTTTTAACTTAGTAGAAAAGTAAACATTTGTAAACGGGATCATAAATGTTGTTGAGCTTTTCCTTGGCTATGAGATTAGAAGTTTTAAATAGAGTTACACTACTTTTTTAAATCTAACCCGAAAGAGGTGGGCTCATTTAGGATTCCATAGAGAGATAGGGAGTGTATTTCAATAGGATCCAAAGCAAGATTGAAAGAAGAGAATGGAAACCTTACCCCTTTATTTACTCTTTAGTAAACCCAGTCCAGCAGTGTTTTGAAGACAGCAGATTTGGAAACTTTTAATGACAACAGTAGAAACTGTCCCTTCAGAGGGTCAGTTTAAAGAGGGTCGAAATCGCAATGCCCTTATACTCTCTGGAGCATGGCTCATAACCTTAATAGAGAAACTGCCGAAAGATTTTCTTCCCTTCCTACTTACTTTTGTATACATGAAATGCCTACATGAATATGACTTGACAGAAGTTGGGATCCTAATATCTGTGTTCTTTATTTTAGGTTGAAATATAATTGACATACAATATCATATTAGTTTCTGGTGTACATCATAGCAATATGAAATGGTCACCATGATAAGTCTAGTTATCATCTGTCACTGTACAAAGGTATTACAATTTTATTGACTATATTCCCTATGATGTACATTACATCCCCATGACTTTATTTTATAACTGGAAATTTGTATCTTTTTATCCCCTTCATCTATTTTGCCCACCTGCACCCCCATTTCACTCCCATCTGGCAATCACCCCTTCTCTGTCTGTGAGTCTAGTTTTGTTTAGTTTGTTTTGTTTTGTTTTTAGAGTCCACATATAAGTGAGATCATATGGGAATTCTCTTTGTCTGACTTATTTTGCTTAGGAGAATACTCTCTAGATCCATACATATTGTTTCAAATGGCAAGATTTCATTTTTATGGCTGAGTAATATTCCATCGTGTGTGTTTGTGTGTGTGTGTGTGTGTGTGTGTGTGTGTATTCGCTACATCTTCTTTATCCATTCATCTGTTAGTGAATGGATGCTTAGGTTGTTTCCATAGCTTGGCTATTGTAAAAAATGCAGCAATGAACATAGGGGTGCATATATCTTTTTGAATTAGTTTTTTTTTTTTCTTCAGGTAAATACCCAGAAGTAGAATTGCTGAATTGTATGGTAGTTCTATTTTTAATTTTTTGAGGAACCTTCATACTGTTTTCCATAGTGGCTGCACCAATTTATATTCCCACCAACAGTGCATGAGGATTTCCTTTTCTCCATACTCTCCCCAACACTTATTTGCTGTCTTTTTGATAATATCCAATTCTGACAGGTGTGAGGTAATATCTTATTGTAGTTTTGAATTGCATTTCCATGATGATTAGTGAGGTTAAAGATCTTTATATGTACCTATTGGCCTGTATGTCTTCTTTAGAAAAAGTCTATTCAGGTCCTCTGCCTATTTTTAAATTGGATTGTTTGTTTTTTGATAGTAAGTTGTATAAATTCTTCGTATATTTTGGATATTAATCCCGTATCAGATATAAGCATTTGCAAATCTTCTCCCATTTAGTAGGTTGCCTTTCCATTTTGTTGGTGGTTTCTTCTGCTGTGCAAAAGTTTGATGTAGTCCCATTTGTATTTCTTTCTTTTTTTGACTTTGCCAGAGGAGACAGGTTCAAAAAACTATCACTAAGACTGATGTCAAAGAGCTTACTGCCTAAGTTCTCTTATAGGAATATTATGGTTTCAGGTCTTACGTTTAAGGTTTTAGTCAGTTTTGAGTTTATTTTTGTATATGATGTAAGGTAGTACTCCAGTTTTATTCTTTTGCATGTATCTTCCCAATTTTCTCAACACCGTTTATTGAAGAGATTGTCTTTTCTCTAATGTTTATTCTTGACTCCTTTGTTAAAAAATTAATTGACTATAGATGCATGAGTTTATTTCTGGGTTCTTTATTTGGTTCCATTGATCTATGTGTCCATTTTCCTTGCCAGTACCATACTGTCTTGATTACTGTAGCTTTGTAGTATAGTGAAGTCAAGATGTGTGATACCTTCAGGTTTGTTCTTCTTTTTCAAGATTTCTTTGGCTATTCAAGGTCTTTTGTGGCTCCATAGAAATTTGAGAAGTTTTTGTTCTAGTTCTGTGGAAAATGCCACTGGTATTTATAGGGATTGCATTAAATCTCTAGATTGCTTGGTGAGGTATGGACATTTTAACAGTGTTCTTTTCATCCATGAGCATAGTATATCTTTCCATTTATTTGTGTTATGATCAATTTCTTCCAACAGTGTATCACAGTTTTCAGAGTATAGGTCTTTCACCTCCTCAGATAAATGTATTCCTAGGTATCTATTGTTACTGATGCAATTGTAAATGGCATTGTTTTCTTAATTTCTCTTTCTGGTAGTTCATTTTTAGTGTAAAAAACCCCACAACTTTGTTATATATCAATTCTGTATTCTACTACTCTACTGAATTCATTTATTAGTTCTAACAGATTTTGGTGAAGTCTTTAGGGTTTTCAATGTATAATATCATTTCATATGCAAATAATGACAGTTTTATGTCTTTCATTCCAATTTTGATGCTTTTTTTCCCTTTTTCTTGCCTAATTGGTCTGGCTAGGACTTCCAGTATTATGTTGAGTACGAGTGGGGAGATGAAAAGCTTCTAACTTCTCACCATAGAGTATGACATTAGCTGTGGGCTTATCATATGTGGCCTTTATTATCTTGAGGTATGTTCCTTTTATACCCACTTTGTTGAGACATCTTATTGTAAATGGAAGTTGAATTTTGCCAAATGCTTTTTCTGCATGTATTGAGATTATCATATTATTTTTAGCCTTTATTTTGTTAGTGTGATGTATCACATTGATTTGTGGATATTGAACTATCCTTGCATCACAGGAATAATTCCCACTTAATCACAATTTATGATTCTTTTAATGTATTGTTGTATTCAGTTTGCTAAGGATTTTTACATCTATGTTCATGAGGGATATTGACTTGTAATTTTCTCTTCTTGTGGTGTCTTTGACTGTTATAATATCAAGGTAAAGCTGACCTCATAAGGTGAGTTTGGAAGTGTTTCCTCCTATTCTATTTTATGAAAGAGTTTGAGAAAGATTGGTATTACTTCTTCTTTAAATGTTTGGTAGAATTCAGGAATAAATCTGTCTGGTCTTGGCCTTTTACTTGTTGGGAGGTTTTTGATTACTGATTCAGTCACCTCACTAGTAATCAGTCTGTTCAGGTTTTCTATTCCTTCATAATTCAGTCTGTGTAGGTTATAGGTTTCTAGGAATTTATCCATTTCTTCTAGGATTTCCAATCTGTTGCTGTATAATTGTATACAGTAGTCTCTTATAATCCTTTGTATTTCTGTGATATCAGTTGTAACTTCTCTTTTATTCTGATGCATTTTATCTGGGTGCTCTATTTTTTTCTTGATGAGTCTGGCTAAAGATTTCTCTCTTAGTTTCATTGATCTTTCTACATTTTTGTCTCTATTTCACTTATTTCTTCTCTGATATTTATTTTTCCTTCCTTCCACTAACTTTGAGTAATGTTTGTTTTGCTTTTTTAGTTCATTGAGGTAAATTTGAAATGTATATCTGAGATTTTTCTTGCTTTTTGAGGTAGCCCTGTGTCACTATGAACTTCCATCTTTGAATTGCTTTTACTGTGTTTAATAGATTTTATTTTATTATTTTATTTATTTTTTACATCTTTATTGGAGTGTAATTGCTTTACAATGTTATGCTAGTTTCTGCTGTACAATGAAGTGAATCAGCTGAATGTATACATATATCCCCATATCCCCTCCCTCTGCAGCCTCCATCCTACCCTCCCTATCCCACCCATCTAGGTCATCACAGTGTACCGAACTGATCTCCCTGTGCTATGCAGCAGCTTCCCACTAGCTATCTATTTTACGTTTGGTAGTGTATATATGTCAATGCTACTCTCTAATTTGGTCCCAGCTTCCCCTGTCCCCCCATGTCCTCAGGTCCGTTCTCTACCTCTGCATCTTTATTTCTGCCCTGCCACTAGGTTCATCAGTACCATTTTTTTAGATTCCAAATATACGCATTAGCATATGGTATTTGTTTTTCTCTTTCTGACTTACTTCACTCTGTATGACAGACTCTAGATCCATCCACCTCACTACAAATAACTCAATTTCGTTTCTTTTTATGGCTGAGTAATATTCCATTGTATATAGGTACCACATCTTCTTTATCCAATCATCTATTGATGGACATTTAGGTTGCTTCCATGTCCTGGCTGTAGTAAATAGTGCTGCAGTGAACACTGGGGTACATGTCTCTTTTTGAATTATGGTTTTCTCAGGGTATATGCCCAGTAGTGAGATTGTTGGTCATGATAGTTCTATTTTTAGTTTTTTAAGGAACCTCCATACTGTTCTCCATAGTGGCTGTATTAATTTACATTCCTACCAACAGTGCAGGAGGGTTCCCTTTTGTCCACACCCTCTCCAGCATTTATTGTTTGTAGATTTTTTGATGATGGCCATTCTGACCAGTGTGAGGTGATACCTCATTGTGGTTTTGATTTGTAGTTCTCTGATAATTAGTGATGTTGAACATCTTTTCATGTGTTTGTTGTCCATCCATACGTCTTCTTTGAAGAAATGTCTATTTAGGTCTTCTGCCCGTTTTTTGATTGGGTTGTTTGTTTGTTTTTTTTTTTTGATATTGAGCTGCATGAGCTGCTTGTATATTTTGGAGATTAATCCTCTGTCAGTTGATTTGTTTACAAATATTTTTTCCTATTCTGAGGATTACCTTTTTGTCATGTTTATGGTTTCCATTGCTGTGAAAAAGCTTTTAAGTTTCATTAGGTTCCATTTGTTTATTTTTGTTTTTATTTCCATTACTCTAGGAGGTGGGTCAAAAAGATCTTGCTGTGATTTATGTCATAGAGTGTTCTGCCTGTGTTTTCCTCTAAGAGTTTTATAGTGTCTGGCCTTATATTTAGGTCTTTAATCCATTTTGAGTTTATTTTTGTGCATGGTGTTAGGGAGTGTTCTAATTTCATTCTTTTACATGTAGCTGTCCAGTTTTCCCAACACCACTTATTGAAGGGACAGTCTTTCCTCCATTGTATATTCTTGCCTCCTTTGTCAAAGATAAGGTGACCATATGTGCATGAGTTTATCGCTGGGCTTTCTATCCTGTTCCATTGATCTATATTTCTGTTTTTGTGCCAGTACCATACTGTCTTGAGTACTGTAGCTTTGTAGGATAGTCTGAAGTCAGGGAACCTGATTCTTCCAGCTCCATTTTTCTTTCTCAAGATGGCTTTGGCTTATCAGGGTCTTTTGTGTTTCCACACAAATTGTAACATTTTATGTTCTAGTTCTGTGAAAAATGCCAGTGGTAGTTTGATAAGGATTGCATTGAATCTGTAGATTGCTTTGGGTAGTATTGTCATTTTCACAGTATTGATTCTTCCAATCCAAGAATATGGTATATCTCTCCATCTGTTTGTATTGTCCTTGATTTCTTTGATCAGTGTCTTACAGTTTTCTGCATACAGATCTTTTGCCTCCTTAGGTAGGTTTATTCCTAGGAATTTTATTTTTTTATTGCAGTGGTAAGTGGGAGTGTTCCCTTAATTTCTCTTTCTGATATTTTGTTGTTAGTATATAGGAATGCAAGAGATATCTGTGTATTAATTTTGTATCCTGTTACTTTACCAGATTCATCGATGAGCTCTAATAGTTTTCCGGTGGCATCTTTAGGATTTTCTATGTATAGTATCATGTCATCTGCAAACAGTGACAGTTTTACTTCTTCTTTTCCAATTTGGATTCCTTTTATTTCTTTTTCTTCTCTGATTGCCGTGGCTAAAACTTCCAAAACTATGTTGAATAGTAGTGGTGAGAATGGGCACCCTTGTCTTCCTCCTGATTTTAGAGAAAGTGCTTTCAGTTTTTCACCATTGAGAATGATGTTGGCTGTGGGTTTGTCATATATGACCTTTATTATGTTGAGGTAGGTTCCCTCTATGCCCACTTTCTGGAGAGTTTTTATCATAAATGGGTGCTGAATTTTGTTGAAAGCTTCTTCTGCATCTATTGAGATTATCATGTGGTTTTTATCCTTTAATTTGTTAATATGGTGTATCACATTGATTGATTTGCTTATATTGAAGAATCCTTGCATTCCTGGGATAAATCCCACTTGATCACTGTATACGATCCTTTTAGTGCACTGTTGGATTCTGTTTGCTAGTATTTTGTTGAGGATTTTTGCATCTATGTTCATAAGAGATATTGGCCTGTAGTTTTCTTTCTTTGTGACATCTTTGTCTGGTTTTGGTATCAGGGTGATGGTGGCCTCGTAGAATGAGTTTGGGAGTGTTCCTCCCTCTGCTATATTTTGGAAGAGTTTGAGAAGGATGGGTGTTAGCTCTTCTCTAAATGTTTGATAGAATTCACCTGTGAAGCCATCTGGCCCTGGACTTTTGTGTGTTGGAAGATTTTAAATCACAGTTTCAACTTCAGTGTTTGTGATTGGTCTGTTCATATTTTCTGTTTCTTCCTGGTTGGGTCTTGGAAGGTTGTACTTTTCTAACAATTTGTCCATTTCTTCCAGATTGTCCATTTTATTGACATATAGTTGCTTGTGTAGTCTCTCATGATCCTCTGTATTTCTGAGGTGTTAGTTGTTACTTCTCCTTTTTCATTTCTAATTCTATTGATTTGAATCTTCTCCCTTTTTTTCTTGTTGAGTCTGGCTAATGGTTTATCAATTTTGTTTAAATTCGCAGAGAATCAACTTTTAGTTTTATTGATCTTTGCTATTGTTTCCTTCATTTCTTTTTTATTTATTTCTTATCTGATCTTTATGATTTCTTTCTTTGCTTTCTTTATTCTGATGCATTTTATCTGGGTGCTCTCTTTTTTTCTTGATGAGCCTGACTAAAGTTTTATCTCTTAGTTTCATTGATTTTTCTATATTTTTGTCTCTATTATACCTATTTCTTCTCTGATTTTTATTTTTCCTTCTACTACTTTAATACTGTTTTTTCTTCTTTTTTTAGTTCATTGAGGTGTAAATTTGAAAGGTATATCTGATATTTTTCTTGCTTTTTGAGGTAGGCCTGTGTCACTATGAACTTCCATCTTTGAATTGCTTTTGCTGTGTTTAATAGGTTTTAGAAAGTTGTGTTTCCACTTTCATTATGTCAAGGTATATTTCTTTGATTTTCTCTTTGATTTCTTCATTGACCCATTGATTCTTTAGTAGCACATTTTTTAGTCTCCATCTGTTTTCCTTTTTTACAATTTTCCTCTTAATTTGTAGTTTCATACTGTCAAGCTTGGAAGTGATTTTAGTCTTATTAAATTTACTGAAACATGTTTTATGGCATAACATGTGACCTATACTGAAAAATGTTCCATGTGCTCTTGATTCAAGAATGTATATTCTGCAGTTTGGGGATGAAATGTTCTGTATATATCTATTAAGTACATCTTATGTAATGTGACATTTAAGGCCAATGTTTTCTTACTGATTTTCTGTTTGGATGATCTGTCCATTGATATAAGTGGGGTATTAAAGTCTTCTACTAATATTGTTTTACTGTCAGTTTCTCCCTTGATATCTGTTAATATTTGATTTATATATTTATTTGCTCCTATGTTTGCTGCATACATATTTACATATGTTATATTCTCTTTGGGAATTGACACCTTTATCATTATGTAAAGCCCTTCTTTGTCTTTTATTGCAGTCTTTGTTTTAAAGTCTGTTTTATCTAAGTATTGCTAATATAGCTTTTTATTTCCATTTGAATGGAAATTTTTCTCCATTCTTTCACTTTCAACCTGTTTTTGTCTTTAGATCTGAAATGAGTCTCTAGTAGCCAGCATATAAATAGGTCTTGTTTTTTTTATTTATTCAGATACTGTGTGTCCTTTGATTGGAGCATGTAGTCAATTTACATTTAGAGTAATTATTAATAGGTATGTACTTAATGACATTTTGTTCATTGTTTTCAGATTGTTATTGTAGTTTTTCTCTGCTCTTCTTGTCTTGTTCTCTTCTCTTGTGTTTTTATGATTTTTTGTGTTATGTTTGGATTTCTTTATTTTATGTATCTATTATAGGCTTTTAGTTTGAGGTTACCACAATGTTTATTTATAGAAATATTGGTATAAATCAGTCAGTTTTAAGTTGATAGCTACTTAAGTTTGAACACTTTCTAAAAATACTGCATTTTAACTCATCCCCCCCACAGTTTGTTTTTTATGTCATATTTTACATGTTTATATTTTGTGTGTCCCTTAACTACTTATTGTAGTTGAAGTGAATTTTACTGCTTTTGTTGTTTAATCTTTATATTAACTTTATAAGTGTTTGATTTACTATATTTATTATATATTTGCTGATACCAGTGAGACATTTTTCTTTCATCTATTTTCTTAACTCTAGTTATGACTTTTTCTTTTCCACTTAAAGAAGTTCCTTTCACATTTCTTGTAAGGCTGGTTTAGTGGTGAAGAACTCCTTTAATTTTTGCTTGACTCAGAAAATTTCTTTCTCCTTTATTTCTGAATGATATTCTTGGTTGTAAGATTTTTTTCCTCTTCAGCACTTTGAACGTATCATGCCACTCCCTTCTGGCCTGAAAATTTCTCCTGAAAAATCCACTAATAATCTTATGGGTGGGGTCCCTTATATGTAATTAATTGTTTTTCTCTTGCTGCCTTTAAAATTCTCTTTATTTTTCACTTGGCATTTTAATTATAGTGTGACTTCGTGTGGATCTCCTTGAATTCATCTTGTTTGGGACTCCCTGTGCTTCCTGGACCTGAATGTCTGTTTCCTTCCCCAGGTCTGGAAAGTGTTCAGTCATTATTTCTTCAAATAAGTTTCTGCCACTTTCTCTCTTTCTTTCCTTTCTGGACTTCTATAATGTAAATGTTAGTATGCTTGATGTCCCAAAGGTCCCTTAAACTATCCTCATTTTTTAAATTCTTTTTTTTCCTGTTCTAATTGGGTGATTCCCACTACCCTGTACCATCTAATCTGCTATTAATTCCCTCTAGTGAATTTTTCATTTTAGTTTTGTATTCTTCAGCTCTGATTGGTTCTTCCTTGTGTGTTCTAACTCTCTGTTGAAATTCTCCATTCTTCTCCCGAGTTCATTGAGCATGTTTATGACCATTACTTTGAATTTTTTACTAGGTAGATGACTTATTTCAATATCATTAAGGTCTTTTTCTGATGTTTTGTTTTATTCTTGTGTTTGGAACATATTTTTTCTATTTCCTAATTTTGCTTGTCTCTCTATGTTTGTTTCTATGTATTAGGCAAAACTGCCACCTTTCTCAGTCTTTAAGGAGTGGCCTTATATAGGTGATAATCCTTCTTGTTTAACCTGACCTACCTCTTGGTTGTCTCTCAAATCTGTGTGCCTATCTGTATCACTTGATATATTCTTGATATGCCTCTGTGGTTGAGAGTGTGCCAAGACCTGTCAGTGTTCCAAGGAAGTACTCTCATTTAGCCCATAGTTTCAGGCTAATTGGAAGCCAGATCTTCAGACAGCAGCTTTTGATGTATGCAGCTATACAAAGTCCTGTGGGTCTAAAGTGTTAATCCCTTCTGGCCTCCAGACCAGGAAATCTGGAGGTGTCCTGGGTGACATTTACCAAAACTGGGGCTTTTGGTAAGTATATAATCTCCTTTTTGAGGAGTTTTGTCAAGATGTAGTGAGGCCAAGGCAGTGCTCAAGGATGATGTCTCCCTGCTTATGTTCCCCAGAGTTTCTCTTTAGCCTCTAGATGTGTGAGAAATCTGAAGTCTGCCTCTCCTGATGAAATTCCAGATCAAGTAAATAAGCCTTTATCACAGGAAGATTGGGGTTGTGTTTCAATCTGCTGTCTGTGCAGTGTGCTGGTGGAGGTGGCCTGTGAAGTACTCTTTCTGACTGTTAAAGTCTCATGGAGCTCAGGAACACCAATACCCTTGGACACCAGTGCCAGATGATCAAGGGATATCCCTTGTGTGGATTAAGCATGGCTGCTGGCTTTAGCTAGGCACCTGGAGACTTTAGGGGGAAGGGCTTGCTCTCTTGCTTCAGAAAAACAAAAGGAATATGACTTGTGCCTTTGGGCTTCAGAAGTGCAGCAAGAGAGTGCCTTGTCTGTTCATGTGCATCAGCTTGAGGCCGGGAGCAGGAGAATGCTGAGACTGCTTGCAATCACCAGCCTTCGTCAGGGGACAGGGGAATGTCAACTCTGCTTTAGTCTGGGAGAGGAATAATGCCATGAGCACTAATGTTTCCAAGCTCCAGTCAGTGGGCAGGGTGCTGTTGTAACTGCTCATACTTGTAGACATTAGCTAGGGAACAGGAGAATGCCATGACCATTTGTGTCCACCTGCCCCAGCCAGGGAATGGAGGAGTGCTGCAACTACCAGTGCTTTCTGGCTTCAGCAAGGTGGCAGAATAGTGTTGCAATTACTCATCCCCATGTCTGAGCTCACCCTCCTGTGCTAGCAGGTTAGGGGGGAATGTGACAGTGGTGTCTGCCAATCCCTTAGTCTATGCGGAACAGAGGGGAGAATTTCCACTGGCTCCCTCCCCTCCAGCCAGTGCTTTTAGATTTGCAAATGCTTCTCCTTCCTACATAGTCTTGGCGCTTTTCATATTGCTATGATTCTTTGGGTCTTGGTGTGAATGAGACCACATGTAAGCCCTTGATGGAGTCTCAGTCTCCTATAGTACTTTGGAACTTTTGGACGTCAGTACTTTGGTTTTCTAAACTCAACATTTTGAGAGCTTGTCTCTCCAGTACAGATCCCAGGGGCCAGGGTTCCTAATGTGGGTCTCCAACCCCTCTTTCCTCTGGGAAAAACACTCATTTGGTGAGATACCTCCCTAGTGTGTGACACCATGCTGGGGCTGAGGGTTTTGGGTGAGAGTGTTTTTTTGTCCCTCCTACTGCTCTTGATGTGTTTTTTTAATCCTTTGTTGTGGAACATGTGTTCATCTAGTTCTCAAGTTCTTTTGAGAGGGAATTGATCCATATGTAGCTGTATGTTTGATGTGTCCATGGGAGGAGGTAGGTTCAGTCTCTTCCTATGCCACCATCTTGAACTACCCCAGTCTGTGAGTTCTTTAGTTTGGTAGGCTTAGGGAAGTAAAGGTATGTTGCAAGACACTGTTGAATCATTGGTACCCTACAGTTCTGGCTGTGAACTTGGGTATATCTCCCCCAAATTCTTTATAGCTGGGACAGAAGCCTATATATCTCCTTAAGGAACTGGAGTGGAGCAATTATTCCACTTAAACATCGCTATTAGAGTGTGGAAGACCCAGAACGCTTGTAGATAGCTCTATCTCTGGATAGGGGTGGAGCGGGAGGAAGGAAGTCTATGAGGGTTAACTGTCCGGGGCACAGCCTGTGGAAGTCCAATTCTCTCAACTATCCAGAGTTACAGTTTA
This sequence comes from Eubalaena glacialis, assembly GCF_028564815.1. Taxonomy (NCBI): domain Eukaryota; kingdom Metazoa; phylum Chordata; class Mammalia; order Artiodactyla; family Balaenidae; genus Eubalaena; species Eubalaena glacialis. Next base: position 100,142,648 of record NC_083719.1, read on the forward strand.
AATAAAGGTTTGGGTAGAGATCTGTGGCAAACTAGGTTTGATTTTTGTATCTGCACAGTTATCCAAGGGAGCCTAGAATGTCTTAGGGATTCCAGCACATAGTTTAATGAGTATGAGAGAGTTTAATGAGAATGGGCACCCACTGTTGTGAATTATATAGTGAATAGGTATATTATCCGTCATCATATGACTGATACACAAAACACCAGGCTCCTCACGTGACTCAAAATAGGTAAGAATCGCTAAGCGTGATTGGTAGTCTTCTCTCTTCAAAATGGAGCTGCTTATCATTTTTACTTTTACAGATGATGCTTTTCTACAAATATTTAAATAGCCCAGGGTAGTTCAATTTGTACATTCAGGAAGGGCAGGTACACAATATTCCGGAGCTCAGTTCACCCGCTTTAGATTAAATTGTGTTTCAGCATGCAGGCCTCAAGTCTTACTAGCTTTACAAACATACTTCAAATGATGATCTAAGTCATTTGTTGTGTGTGAAGCTGCAGATGTATCTGGGCCTTAACAGCTTTGAAGCAAAGAAATTATGTTCCTTCCCCAAAAGGCTTATGATCTAAAGAAAATGATTGAGATTATTTCACACAGGAAATAAAAGAAGAAGGAATGCAAATGTCTGTGGACGATGGATTTACTGAGCAGTGGATTTATAGGAAAAATTGATCATTGAGTGTCAATCAGGAAAGAATTTTGTCTTGGAAATTTCTATGTACAGTTGTAATATAGAGTTCAGTGGAAATAAAACAAAAAATAAAGGTTTTTATTCTAAACTTGCTGGAAAGCAAGTTTAGAATATTTAATCTTTTTGTACTACTGCTCTTAATTATTAGCACTTAAAATATTGCATTAAGTCTATTTCTTGAAGTGCTATGCAAAGCCCAATTAAAGTCTATTTTACAAATTGTCCACATTTGTAGGAATTAACCATCTAAAAGATCTGAAAGGCTCTATTTGTATATTTTGTTAAATAGATAATGCTCCAAGCACTTGCAATCTGCTTCCTTTGCTTTGAACTGAATTTTTCTTTACATGTGGAAAATTCTTTATCATGCATCGATCTGAAGAGGCCCACTGAGTTTCTGTGTCAAAATCCTTTATATAACTTTTAATAAGCACACCTTTAACTGAATCTTCTAAGTTCCTTTTTTACCATGTACTTTCTTTGCATTGATGACCCCATGTAATATTTCAAGAACAGAATTTATTCCATGGCCAAATGAAGTATTTTTTTAAAGAATTCTTTTCACAACTGTCAAATTTTGAGAAAGCTTGCTGAGCAAGTGGCAGCAAAACTTTAAGGGATAATGATGTATATCACTTCAGTTGATATTTTCTATATCTAATATTCTGATTTTTCCTCTTTATTCCTTCTCGATGGGACTCAGTACAGACAGTAACTCCCAGTCTTAAATTTCTTCTCTTCTTTCACAGTGGACCTGTTAACCAAAATATAAGCATATGGATGTGAGTCAATGAGATAGCAAGAGAGAGTAACTCTTTTTAGGAAGTGGCAAACATAAATATTTTAAAATAAATCATCTTAAAGCTTCATATTTACTATAATTTTCTTCACTTTTAACATTTGTACTTTTCTTCACTTTCATGTAAGGCTAAAATTTTCATGAGGGTTTTGGTAAAACCTTCATTAATGTCTAGGTAACAATTTATTTACCATATCTGCTAAGATGCTCGCCCATTTCATGGTACTGATTTCATTTTATTATTTTATAGAGGATACTTGGTGTTTTACCCATAGGTTTTGACCAAATAGATCTCTGTCATTAAATATTTAAAACTTTTTTTCTAAATTGATGAAATTTGAAGTTTTTTTATTCATTCACTCAATCACATTCATATATTTACCAGGCATGAGTGTGTGCACCAGAATCTGCTAAGATATGGGAGGAATGCAGAAATAACTAAATGGGTGTTTCAGAGAGTACACAGTCTGATGAGTGGCAATGGCAAATGCAATTACTTTATAGTAGTACCAGTATTGTAACAAAATTAACCAGTAAGTTTTACAGAATTAGGAAAAGGAAATACTACTATTTCATGGGGCAGCTGGTTAATTTAATCTAAGATACAATAGAAGAAGTTTTTGGGTAAAGAAGGAATTTGATATATTCTAGAGGAAAAGGGCAGCATGAGCAATGCAAAGAAACAATTATTTTGTAGATATAAACTGGATTGTTTTAGATAGCCTCATCAACAACTCAGTCTCCCAAAATAGGATACTTGGAGTCATTCTCATCTTGAGTTGAAGGGAAATGACGGGAGGTTAACTAGAGAAATGATTATATGTATGTTTAAAGCTAATCTGATGCCTATCATTACTAGGTGCTTCCCATATTTTAACCCTTTATTCTTTATTGTGATACCTCTGTGTTATGTACTAGTATACAACTTGTACAGATAAAGGAATGAATTTAAGACAGATTAAGTCTAGCCAAAGCTTGCTAATTAGCGGCCATGCCCCGGGCATTTGCTAACTCGTAGCCCATACTGTTTCCACCATATCAGTAAAGGACATTGATTTCCAGGGTAAAAGAGTTTGGCTTTGTACTAAAGTAAGTGGAAAGCAAGTATTATTAGCATGATTAGATCTGAGACTGAGAAAACTTATCTCAGCAGACAGTTCTGTAGACTTTGGCAGAGGAGCAGGGATTAATAGATAAAAAGTCATTCTAACAGACAAGACGGAAGATAATAATTGTTCCAAACAGGGCAGAGCATGTGATTCTCTTTGCAGAGAGTGGAATGGAGAGAGATTATGAGACAGATTTAAAAGAAAGAAGGTGAAGAAGGAATACCTTTGAGGTAGTGAGCTCTTTTATATACCAGATATATATTTTTTCCATCTGTACATTGTGTCACTTGAATCCTCACAGTAACCCTATTCCTTCATTTGCTCTATCAACAAATGTTTGTGCTATCTTGTAAGGAGTAGAAGATATGATAGTGAATTAAAACATAGTCTCTGCTGTCTGGGTGTTTATAGTCTAATCTAGGGTATTGTTAGATCTCTTTTACAAATGTTGAAAGATCAAATCAGAGACCTTACCTCCTCCAAATTCACATGGTGGTTTAGCCTTACATTGCCACCTCCCAGTCTTCTGACCTTGTTTCTCACATTCTATACCAAGGAAGTCCAGTATCTCCACTTATTTCTTGAAGATCATTGTTATGTACACCTCCAAAGAGTCATGCCAGCAGATGATTAGGACTTGCTCCAGGTGTTGTCAGAACACTGAATATCAACTTATGGGTGAGTGGAGTCATGATGGTAAATTCTTCATCGTTGAGTCTCATATTCTACTTCACCTTCCAGTCCAACTCTCTAGATCCATTCATGTATATGTACTCCTGCTTCCTGCCAGTACAACTTAGCCAAGTACCGACATTTTTTTGGTATGCCAGCTATTTCTTACTGGAGAAGGGACTTTATATTACCACTTCAGCTGTGTTAAGACCTGACATTATTTGCTTGAATGTAATGAGAGGAACTGGGGAAGATCTAGAAGAGAACAAGTATTTTTGTAAGAGACATCTGCCTCATCTGAAGTCATTGTACAATTTCCAGTCAAGAAGTTGTTGATCACTGGATGAAGTGAGGCTATTCCTACTAATGCATAAGATTCAGAGAATTTGGAGGTTCAAGATTCTCAGGTTCATCTAACTAATATCCCTATCTTAGATTTCTTAGTTCTACTCCTATTTCCTATTAAGGATTGGAATTTGACAAATGACCTGTTGAAACTGTGCATTGTCTCCTTTGCAATTCTATCCTGATTATAATGATATCTTGGGCTGATTTTCTGCACAATATGCCCCTCAAGAGCTGAGAATCTCCTCAAAAAGGTGGAAGAGAGGCCCTCTGGCTTTCAGATTGTAACTTGAATTGGCAAATGGCTACCCTGATCCTTTTTTGTCCCCCACCAAGATTTCTATTTCTATTAATAGAAATCAGTCTACTCCACAATTTGTGAAATTGGTGAAAATCTTACTGATTATGAAGCCACTACCTGTAAGGGATTATTATGACCACAAATAGCAAATAGTGGGGTGCGTTGTCAACTTATGAGTAAATGGGCCCAAGGCTTGGCTTGGTCCGGTGCATTAGTTACTGAACCCTCATCTCTAAATCAAGTGTATGTAAAAGGGGAGAAAGGGTGGATGTGTGATTTGGAAATTCTGTGTGGTTGGTATTTGATCGTGGCCTATTACACTGTGATGAATTTGAAAGCATCAGGATGCTTTGGAGAAAGATAAACCCCTGAATTCACAGGGTCCAGATTCTGTACATCCTATATGTCCATCCAGGATATCACCTACTCCATCAGGAGAAACAGTGAATGTTTCATAGAAACCAGACCAAATCACTATTACACTCTACTAGCCCTTGTATCATCTTTCCTGTTCCTTAGCATCTCTGTTGGAATGCTAGTGGTCTCATGTTTCCATACTAGTGAATTCACCCCCAATAGCCCATGATGGGAATCAGAATACACAGTGGAGATAATATCGGGCCCCATGAGCACAAAAACCAATCTCAATCTCTGGAAAGAGCAGTGTCGGGAAGGCAGTCACGATAACTTTAAGGAGGTTTTATAAGCTCTACACATATCTCACTTTTCCTCCAGGGAAAGGCAGGAAAGCTCTGAAAAAGGTGCCAAGGAATAGGGTGTTTATATCAGCTAAAATCACCTAGGAATTCCAAAAGGGGAGTTGCTGAGTTCAGTCAGTTTTGGGTGAAATTACACAGAACCAATATTAGCTAATTCTGAACCTATTTTACTTTCACTTGTTTTCTACGTTGCTAAACTCTTGGCTCTGTGATTTTTCACTTTCATTTTCTGGTCTAATTCTTTGGAATTAGACCTTGCCCAAGAGTTGAAGCTCAATTCTTTGCTCTCAAATCTCCACTCTCTGCTCATCACATTGATCCTGACATTCCAGCTCTTCTCAGGTGATAACTGCTTAATTACTCCAGACCTTGACTGGCAGAACCCAAGGTTGCTCATTCACTCAGTTGGCATCAGGCTCAGTCACCCAGCTTCAGCAGGATAGAAGGAAATTGGACAAATAACATCAGATACTTCTAAGAATTACAGTTAAATTGAGACTGAAAAGCCCTCTCCTAGCATTTCAGTTTACAAAAGGTGATTTGCTTTAAGAAGGCCAAGAGAAAAACTGTTTGGATTTGCAACAGATAGATGCAAGTGAGAAGTAGGCTATTGTTTCACTTGGAGTTAAAGTTTTCTTTAGAAAAAATGTGCTCCAGCCATGCCAGTTATAGAACAGTTAGAGTAGGCTGCCTTCCTTCCTGATGCACAACTTTTTATCAGTACAACCTGGGAACAACATTACTTTCCAAAATATTCCAGAAATATTGCAGGGTATTCTGTAAAGGCCTTTGACTGGACCCATGAGTTTTTAGGCTCAGAGAGAATTAATCCAAATAAAGTTCTGGTTCAAGGCCTTTGCCCAAGATGCTGATAATATTTTTAATAACTCTGTGACTTAAAGAAAAATTTGAAAAGAGAAATAGGACAGAGATGAAACTTATCTGTAGGACTTCGCTATTTTGCTCTGGGAACACTGAATATTTGGTTGAACCACCTACTGCAAAACACTGGGTTTCCCACAGATACCATGAGTTTTTGAAACACACATAGAGATGGTGTTAAATACAGTGTTTCAACATATAAATGTGTCATTTTATAATGACAAGTCATTATATTTTACAACCCTTGGAATCTAGTGATATTAGTGCCAGCAATTTCAATAACATGCGGGGATGGGGAAGCGGGGAAGGATTGTTTGGATCCTAAAGAGGAAATTTCAATTATTAAGTATATAATTTAGCAGGAAGTTTTTCTACAGGTGAGTATATTTCTGTGTTTATTTTGGGACTCAATTTTTAACCAGGTGAAACCCTCAGATATTAGATATATCCACATATATACCCTCCAGTAGTAATTGTTCTTTTCTTCCCATTCCATTGGGTTGTTAACAGTAGTTCCTGTCAGAGCACATTTCTCCTAGGAATTCTACCCCAGAAGGTAAAGAAAAAGCATGCCCTACTGATGCGGAAAACTCGGCCTCTGTGCACCAGTGCCAAATCGAATCTCGGAGACAGAGTTTTGGGTGAAGTAGAAAAGAATAGCTTTATTGCTTTGCCAGGCAAAGGGGGACACAGCAGGCTCTTGCCCCGAAACACTGTATGTCCCAACCTGGGAGGATTTGATGAGGAGTTTTGTAGCAGTGGTTCAAGGGTGGGATTGCTGATAAGATTAGAGTGTGTGCAGGGCCTGCACTCCTTTAATCTGACCTCAGGTGGTCTCCAGATAAGCTTCTCTGGTTCTCAAGGCTATCAAACTGTGACCTTCTCTCTGGAATGAGGATTGCTTCATCTTCATTTATTGGGGGTTTTAGTTGTATAAAGAGCTCAGAAGATATTGTGTTTCCCTTGCCACAGAACCAGGACCCTGCTCCAAGGCTGCAGTATTGTTTCTTGGCTGCTCCTCCCTTGTCTCTGAAACCCCTCCCTTCCCTGATTAGCAACTGTTTGAACCTGCCCTTTGGAGCTCAGGGAAGGTCATGGAGGCTGAACAGAAAGGCTTCCATGCCCGGGAGCCCCACAGGGTCCTGCTTGGTTTCACTATCTCTGCCACTTAATTCCTAGCAAAATTATTTAGATTCCCTGGGCTTCAGTTCCTTCAACTGTAAAATGGAGACTAGTAGTTCCTTTAATATAGAGTTATTAGGAGAATCACATAAATAGCACATGAAAAACACCTAGTATAATAGAACACAGTTTAGCCTAAACACATTTCAATTCCTATATTCTTGGTGTAAAAATCATGATTTCATTACCTTTGATAAGATTTCTTTTTCTTTTCTTTCTGAAGCTTTATCTCTAATTTCAGTATTTACTTTGAAGTACATTGATCTTTGGTCTTTCTTTGAATTGCCACCATTTGTCATTTAAACCTATATTGAAAATAAATGTATTTCTTTGCTAGGAAGAGTTCTATTTAGCTATTTTTAGTTGAGCTCAGTTTAAGGTATTTAAATCATAATCTGTTTCTATTTTAGTTTCTCAATTAAGTGACTACTTCTGTTAACAATTTTCTAAATTAGGGATACAGATCAAGAAAATTATCTGTCGTCTTAGTACTTTAAGGTGTTATTTTAAACCTGTCAGTCCTATTTGTTTGGCCCACACATTCCCTCTCCCCAGTTTATCTATTCTGGATGAGGTGTAGCCTGGTACATAAACAGAGGAGCTGGAATAAGATGTATGTATGGAGTAAGTAGGAAAAGCCAGGACCAAAATGTCTTGGAGCAATACTCAATTCATCCAACAAGTGTCTGTTCACAAGGTCTGGTTTGCATATGATATCACTTCTGATTGAGTAGTAATGAAGCTATGCAAGTTGTTAAATATTTTAGTTATCACCTTTCTCAGGAGGGAACTCGAAGCTTCACACAATCTCTGTGGGTTAGAGATTGACAAGAAAAAGTCTGGAAACAGAACTGGGATTGAGGATTAGGGTAGTAGAACAATAGTCAACTGTGTAGAATTAAATGAAATTTTGGTGTAAATTTCCTGTCTTATGTGTCTGATTTTAAAGCCCACACATAAAACGCACATACATTCTAGTACCTCCTAATCTCAGAGATGGGTTTGAATGCTTTCTCTTCTATTAATTCGCTGTATTAGCTTGAGTAACTTCTTCTTGGATTAGTTTTTAATGTGCATTTTTTGATTATTGTGATACTTATCTCTCATGTTTAATCATAATATTTGTGAGTTTCTAAAACACAGTCGGTGCACAGTACTTTTTAAATACCTTCTTACCCTGGATACCCAACATTGCTGTGAAATCAAGTATGATATACATTGCCAAGATACTCCTAGCAATATGACCTGCTTCCTCAAATTTGTCACTAATCCTCTCAAAATGTATAATTTTATTTTATCTCATGGCAACTGTTTTGAGGTCTATTTTTTAGAGTATATTTATTTTGTTTCCACAAATAAGCTATACTCTAATTATATTTCAACTTTGTTTTGGTTTTTAGAAAGGATAATTTTGAATTAATTTTATAATTAGAGTCTATTAAAGGTTTTCTTTATGATTTCCTTTTCTGTTTCCGTATCTTTAAACTCATCATTATTTTATATTTTCCCTGAGTTAGTAATTGTTAGTATTAAAGTAGCCATTGAGGAAAATAATAAACATATTCACATACAATAATAGAAATTAGTTTTCAACAAGAGTTTCAATTATTACTAGTTAAATAATGTTAATTTTTTAAAAAGTTTTGGTGTATTTTTAAATTTTTCATCAATATTTTGTAGTTTTCTGTGTACAAGTCTTTCACATCCTTGATTAAGTTTATTCTTTTCTTTTTTGGATGCTATTGTAAATGGAATTATTTTCTTTATTTCTTTTTCAGATAGTTTGTTATTAGTATATAGAAACACAACTAATTTTTGTATGTTGATTTTATGTCCTGCAACTTTTTAAGACTTGTTTATTAGTTCTATCAGCTTTTTTTGTGACGTGTTTAGGGTTTTCTACATATAAGATCATGTCATGTCATCTGCAAATAGAGATAGTTTTACTTCTTCCTTTGTGATTTGGATGTCTTTTATTTCTTTTTCCTAACTAATTGCTCTAAGACTTCTAGTACTATACTGATACTACATTGAATAGAAGTAGCAAGAGTAGGTATCCTTACCTTGTTCCTGATCTTAGAGGAAAAGCTTTCAGTTTTTTACTGTTGAGTGTGATGTTAGCTGTGGGCTTGTCATATGTGGCCTTTATTATGTTGAAGTAAATCCCTTCTATAACTAATGTGTTGAGAGTTTTTATCATGAAAGTGTTTTGAATTTTGTGAAAAACTTTTTCTGCATCTGTTGAGAAGATCATGTGATTTATATTCTTTATTCTGTCGATATGTCACATTAGTGGATTCGTGTATGTTGAACCATCCCTGTGTTCTAGGGGTAAATCATACTTGACCATTTTATATGATCCTTTTAATGTGCTGTTGAATTCACTTTGTTAATATTTAAAGATTTTGAAGCAGTATTCATCAGGGATATCAGCTTGTAGTTTTCTTGTGGTGTCTTTGTCTGGCTTTGGTAACAGGGTAATGAGGACCTTATAATACACGTTTTGGAGTATTCAATCCTGTTTAACTTTTTGGAACAGTTTGAGGAGAAGAATCAACATTAATTCTTCTTTAAGTGTTTGATAAAATTTATAAATGAAGTCATCTGGTCCTGGGCTTTTCTTTAGTGGGAGGTTTTTGATTACTGATTCAATCTCCTTACTCTATTGGTTTGTTCCGATTTTTTTTTATTTCATCCTGATTCAGCCTGGGTAGGTTGTATGTTCCTGAGAATTTATCCATTTCTTCTAGATTTTTCAATTTGGGGTATAATTGTTCATAGTAGCCTCTTATGACCCTTTTTATTTCTCTGGCATCAGTTGTAATGTCTCCTCTTTCATTTATTATCTTATTTGAGTGTTCTCTTTTGTTCTTAGTCTAACTAAAGATTTATCAATATGCTTTTTCTTTTCAAAAAGCTCTTAGTTTCATAGATTTTTTAAATTGTTTTTCTATTCTCTATTGCATTTATTTCTTAAATTGAACCCTTGTCTTATACCATATATCAACTCAAAATGGATTATACTTAAATATAAGACTCAGAACTGTAAAACTCCTAGAAGAAAACATAGGAGAAAAGCCTTATGACATTGATCTTGGCAATGATTTCTTGGCACCAAAAGCATAAGCAACAAAACCAAAGTAGAAAATGGGGGTACATCAAACTAAGTTTGCATACTGTGAAGCAAACAATCAACAGAATGAAAAGGCAACCTATGGAACAAGAGAAAATATTTGAAATCATATTTGATAAACAGTTAATATCCAAATTATATAAGGAACTCCTATAACTCAATAGCAAAAGAAAAAAAAAAAAGAAAAAATATGCAGAGGACTTGAACAGATGTTTCTGCAAAGAAAACATAAAAAGGGTCAACAAATAAATGAGAAGAGGCTCAATATCACTAATCATCAGGGAAATGCAAATAAAACCACAGTCAGCTATCATCTTATACCTGTTAGCATGGCATTATCAAACAACAACAACAAAAGATAGCATGTGTTGGTAGAGAGTAGAGAAATTGGAACTCTCATATATACTGTTGTTAGGAATGTAAAATGATGAGGTTGTTATGGAAAACAGTATGGAGGTTCCTCAAAAAATTAAAAATTGAACTACCATATGCACCAGCAATCCCACTTCTGGATATATTGTACATCTGAAATAATTGAAATCGGACCTCAACAAGATATCTGCACTCCTACGTTCATTGCAGAATTATTCACAGTAGCCAAGACATGGAAATAATTAATCTACATGTCCATTGGCAGATGAGTGGATAAAGAAATTATAGCATATACACACAATGGAATAGTATTCAGCCTTAAAAAGAAGGAAATCCTTCTTTTGCTTTATCTGACAACATAGATAGACCTGGAGGACATTATACTAAATGAAATTAGCTAGTTACAGAAGGACAAATACTGCTTGATTCCAATTATATGAGGCATCTAAAATAGTCAAACCACAGAAGCAGAGAGCAGAATGGCTGAGGGAAGGAGGGAAAGGGAAGTTTCTCTTCGATGGGTATAAAGTCTCAGTTATGTAAGATGAGTAAGTTTAGAGATCTGCTGTATAGCGTTGTGCCTGTACTTAACATTACTGTATCGTACATTTAAAAATCTCAGAGGTTAGATTTCATGTGAAGTATTCATAGCACAATAAAAAATTTTGGACAAGAAATCAAGTTAAAAAAATGTATTTCATGAACAAAATTATAATTATTTTTATTTTGAATTTTATTAATCTACTCTTACCATGTAATGTTTTATTGTGTGATGAAATACTTCCTCCAAATAATTTCTTGTTCCCTATATAATCTTCTAATCACATTCTCTGAAAGACCTGGAATGAGTAACAATGATTTAAAGGAGACACATTAAGTCTCCATTTTCATTTAAATTCTAATTAGTTTATTTCAATTTCATCATGTTCTAACTTTCATTACAAATTTTATCTTGGGTATAGGTAATTCATTATAATCCTTCTATAGATCTTGGCTTTTCTGACTTTAATCATAGCAATTTATTGAGAATATTTAATGTGACAAACACGTTAAAAGCATTATCTTCCTCTACTATTTTAATACGCTGAGTTAAGAACTATCATTACCTGTATTTTGCAATTTATTTATTTATTTATTTTTTTGAGGTCTGGGCTCCAGTGAGCCTTGGTCATGTTCTTTTTATTTATTTATTTATTTATTTTGGCTGTGTTGGGTCTTCGTTTCTGTGCGAGGGCTTCCTCTAGTTGCGGCAAGCGGGTGCCACTCTTCATCGCGGTACGCGGGCCTCTCACTATCGCGGCCTCTCTTGTTGGGGAGCACAGGCTCCAGACGCACAGGCTCAGTAGTTGTGGCTCACGGGCCTAGTTGCTCCGCGGCATGTGGGATCTTCCTAGACCAGGGCTCGAACCCGTGTGCCCTGCATTGGCAGGCAGATTCTCAACCACTGCGCCACCAGGGAAGCCCCTGTATTTTGCAATTTAGAAGACCAAGTTTTACAGAGGTTAAGTAAGGAGCCCACACTGATATTGCTCCTCAGAGGCAGAGCTGGAACCCAAACCCAAGTTTTAGAATATTTAGAGAAAAATAAAGAGAAAATACCTAGTTGTCGGTTTCTTTTCAGAAATAATATCTATATCTTTGGATTAGGAAGTTCAAATTTTATGGAGGTTATTTTCTCTTCAAATCATATGAACTGCACCCAGCCAATAATAATCACTGAAATATTTAGATGCCAGTTTTAGCAATACAATTCATGGGGTCAGTTATGATGTTTTACCCTATTCATCTAGCAAAGATACAATCCCACTGGTGAAATTTCCTTCCAGGATTGGGAAAAAAAAAAAAAGAATTTTGCCTGTACCTTTTGATAATTTGTGTTTCTTCCCTTGAAATTGGTCTTCAGTAATAAATTAAAAATGGACAACAAACATCTGAAAGTTTGGTAAATTAAAAAGACTAATGATGCATGTTGGTAAGAAAACGGACAAGCAGTCTTTGGTCGTGGGTGTGTAAATGGAATTAAAATTTTTGGAGGGTCAATTGCCGATAACTTGGAAAATTAAAACATGTAAACGTTGGACTCAGCCATTCTACCTCTAAGAAGATTTCCTACCTCTCAATTATGCAAATAGATATCAGAAAGGATACTCACTAAAACTACATACAAACTGTGTGATTTGCTTAACTCCCCTGTAAATTGGAGTTTTTAAGAGAATCTACCTTATTGAGTGTTGTATGAAGTAATCAATTGAGTAATTAATTTGCATCTACCAGTGGTAATTTTGTAATAATCTTAAAAGAAAATTTTTTGTCTTTAATCAACTTTACTTCACTTTTAAATTGCAAAAATAATATATACTTGTTAGAACATGTGAAACAGTACGAGATGAAAAAATTTCCTCCTCTGACCCCATAAGAAATACTTTGATTTTGATAATTGACCACATGGGAGATGTTTGATTGGAGCTCTTATGTGAATTAGAAATGATTTCCTGGGGTTTTGAGTTTATTCTCAAGAGCTGATATGTAGGTTGAGGAAATCTATTCATTCTATTAGAATATTAGAGTTAGATCATAGTTTGCTAATTGAGATACCCTTAAACCAACATGGAGATAATAATCAATAGCCAGGTCAACCCCTCTAAATTACTAACATTGATATATAGCACTAATGTCACTTACCCATACACAAATCCTCTTAAGTAGTAACATCATTTGGACTTTTCTGCCAAGTGCACATCTTTCTTAAAAATATTTTAACAGAGATTTAAAAATATTATTAGATACTCTGAATTCATAGTAATTAAGGAGCATCACAACCATTGGGGGAAATAATTTGATAAAATGTTCTAAAAGTAGATTGAAGAATTAATTGAAAAAAGACAAAACAGCTTGAGAAGGTTTAAGACCTTAACCATCCCCGCTTTGACAGGGTCCTTATTAATATGTAGAAACGATAAATCACTAGTCTAGGAATGAAAACGTGGACTTAAAGTTATAAAACTTTATGGGACATTACATGTTTTCAAGTCAGATTTTAAGATCAGACCACTATTTGGAGGCAGTCTAAGAACTGACTGCCTATCTCAAGGCAGGACTTTTTTACAAGGCACCACCCATGGTATTTCACTTTGCTCTTCCCAACTAAATGTACCTATGGCTGTTGAACAGGGTCACTTTACCTTACACTTACACCTTACACTCCTGCCTTTTATGGACAGGAATTGAAATAAAAGACAAGGAAGAAGCCCACATGTTTACTATAGAATATTGAGTCACTCATTTTACAATTATTTATTAAGCACCATAAAATGCCAAACATGTCCTTCTATTACTGCGGTTACAGACGTGAACAAAGTGATTGTTTTAAGCAAAATGGATTAAAAAATTTAGATGATTTTAAGGCCTGCTCTATGTGGATTCTGACTTTCTAGTCTTATCCATACTTCAGTATTTCCTTTTTTTTTTTTTTTTTTTTTGCTTCTCAAGCACTATCCAAATGAATTCTAGTATGCTGCTTAAATATACGGCATCTGGAGCCAGACTCTCTGAATCTGGATCCCAGACCTACTCATTATCAGCTGTACAACCTTAGAAAGTTTTTAAAACTCTCAGTATCTCATCTTTCTTATTGGTAAATTGGGAACAATAGTGTTAATCTCTCATATAGAGTTGTTTTGAAGACTAATAATGTAGATCATGTAGAAAAGATACTGGTACGTTTTTGTTATTGCTTCTTTAGTCAAGAAACCAGTGAAGCAGGAGGAAAAATAAAGTGTTAAACTAGTAAAACACACCCTGCATCAAAATCAGAAAATACTCCACCCCTGTAGCATTACCTCTTCCCCTGAAAACTGATCATGGCATGCCTTCCTGCTAAGTTTCAACATGGCCTTTCAATCAGTCCAGTGAGCCAAGCATTGCATTAATGAGAAGGGACATTTGAAATGAAACCAGTTTGCCATCTGAACCTTTTCTGTAGAGAAAGTTCCAAAGCTTCATATACTGACACTTTTTTTTTTTTTTTCCTGGAAAAAAAGAAGTAAATTTGAAGGAATCAAAGTTTATTGTAGTTAAGGTAATCATATATGCCAGTTTGTCTGGGACAGGTTCAATTTTTACCCCCCTCTCACTCTCAAAGTTGTCCCACTTTGGATAACAAATTATATGGCCACTTTAATTATAGCTTATTATAAAGAGCCATAACATAGATTATTTTAACTATTTTGAGCTTGATGTTTCTACTAACTATCCTTCAGAAGTGGAAACAGACAACACAACTGATTTTCATGATACACATATTGATTATTAAGTCCAGCTGTAGAGACATATTTATATGTATGAGGAAATAACTTCATAAGCCTTTCAAAGGATGAGTCATGTCTTGTGTGCTTTTATTTTTCCATAAATGTTATAAATGTTATATATATGTTATTGCTTCCACAAATACCTAATTTTTCTGTGTATAACAATTAGAATTTCAAGAAATACAGCCTTAAGACTTGTATTGAATGTCTCTTGTGGGCCACCTTCTTTTTAAGTGACTAGAACAACTTACTATTCTTAAGAGGTTTATTAATTTCTTATCTCCAGATGACAATCTTAAAAATTATGCCACATTCATAAACTATTGCATAGTCTTTTATGAACTAAGGCATATGTTTTTTGTTTATCCTTTAAAGTGAATTTATTTTTAAACGTTAAATAAATTGAATTTAGGACATATTTGCATATCCCAAATGAAGTACATGTAAAAAGTATTTATTTGTATAATTGTGATAGAATTCCTATTATGAGAATAAAGTTTTAGTAAGAAACATTTTCATTCAACCATAGATATTGACTGCTAAAGAAACAACTTTACTGAACTTTGGCTTTTCACAAAACACTCATGGATTAATTTACAACAAATAATGAGTTGAAAAGTGTTAATTGTTAAATGATTTTTAATTATTTTTAACTTAGCTTCTTTGAAGCTTTCAATATATCATATTAACAAAAATCAGTGGTCCAATATGTCACTCATCAAAGCAGATCTTACTCCTAAATAATCCCCTCACTGTTACACATGTACACACACACACAGCATTTGCAAATAATTTGAGTTTTTATAAACCCCTAAAGATTGTTCATTATAATCCACTTATCATTTACAAGTTTCCCAGTTGAAGTAATATAAAACCAGTTCAAGCTGATTTTAATGAGAAGCTCAGGTAAAAACAGATGTTATTGGAAAACCCTAAACTTTTACAGACTCCTGATTAAAACCTGAAGACCAAAGAGTAAAAAATGTAACATGGTAGACAATATAAATATACTAAAAATCTTTTTCATTGTTTATACTTTAGACAGCCACAATAGTATGATTTTTATAACTGCATAATGTTAGAAAATATTGATTATTTTTGATACCAATAGGTATGAATTTTGCTTGCTAAGTGCATTTCCTCCACATGAAGCTATTAGTTATGCATTTGGGTATGGTTTTATAATGAGGTTTGGAGAGTACTAGCATAGAAATATCAGAAGTATGCTCGCCAATGATGTAAGTTTTGGCTGCATTATTTCTGCTAGAAATACAGTAAAATATTTTGATAAAATCTGTTAAAAATAGACCTGCCTTATTTTCTGCTTTATAACAAAGTGAATCAGCTATACATATATGTATATCCCCAATTCTCCTCCCTCTTGCGTCTCCCTCCCACTCTCCCTATCCCACCCCTCTAGGTGGTCACAAAGCACCCAGCTGATCTCCCTGTGCTATGCAGCTGCTTCCCACTAGCTATCTGTTTTACATTTGGTAGTGTATATATGTCAATGCCACTCTCTCACTTCGTCCCAGCTTATACTTCCCCCTCCCCGTGTCCTCAAGCCCATTCTGTACGTCTGCGTTTTTATTCCTGTCCTGCCCCTAGGTTCTTGAGAACCTTTTTTTTTTTTTTTTTTAGATTCCGTATATATATGTTAGCATACGGTATTTGTTTTTCTCTTTCTGACTTACTTCACTCTCTGTATGACAGACTCTAGGTCCATCTACCTCACTATAAATAAATCAATTTCATTTCTTGTAAAGCAGTTATACTCCAATAAAGATGTTAAAAAAAATTTAAAAAAAAATGAAGGCAAAAACAAAAGCTGAGAGAATTCATTGCCAAAGGATCTCTTTTATAAAATCTGTTAAAGGAAGTTTTTAGATTACGGGAAAGTAATACCAGATAGACTTTCACAAAAGATACAAAAGTGATATAAGTGGTACACATATCAGCAAATATAAATATTATTTCAAGTTTTTAGTTTTCTAAAGCAAAGTTAATTTTAATAAAAATAATATTGTATTGGTTTAGTGACATTTGTAAAACATGTATAACTAAAGGACAGTAGAGTTGAAACAGAGGTTGCAATGTTAATTTTATTTGTCAACTTGACTGGATCACAGGGTGCCCAGAATTTTGGTTAAACATTATTTCTGGGTGTGTCTGTGAGGGTGTTTGCCTGTGATGAGGTTAGCACGTAAAATCAGTAGACTAGTAAAGCAGATTGCCCTCCCCAATTTGGGTGAACCTCATCCAATTTACTGAGGACCTGAATAGAGCAAAGAGGTGTAGGGAGTGGGAATTTGCTTGCTGCTTAATGTCAAGCTGGGACAGCAGTCTTCTCCCGGTCTTACTAAAACTGGACTAAATGGACCAAGGACAGAGTTCAAAGGTGAGATGGTCAAAAAGAGTCTTCAGAGGATCCTGACTCAAATTTGGTCAAGGAGAGAGTGTTTGTCAAATTAGAACAAAGGCCTGATGAGATCTATATCTACTATAGATATAGTAGATATAGGTAGATATAAAATAGTAGATATAAACCCTATATTAATAATTATATTAAACATCAATGGTGTAAACACTTCAATGAAAAGACAAAGATATTCAAGCTAATAAAAGGGAAGAAACAGTTATATGCTGTCTTCAGTAACCCATTTTAAATACTTATACTATAAATACATACAAGGTAAAAGTGAAAGGGTGAAAAATTTATACCATATAAACACGAATCATAAAAGGGAGAAACAAAAACATTATGTAATAAAAAGAATTCATTAAGGAACTATAACAATCCCAAATGTTATTAGTGAAATAGCAGAACTTAAAAATCCATGGAACGAAATGACAAAACTGAAAAAGGAAAAAGATATATGTACAATTATAATTGAGGACTTCAAAACTCCTCTCTTAGTAATTGAAAATATGAGCAGTGAAAAAATCAGCAGGAATATTGACAATTTTTAGAACCCCATCGACCAATTTGCCCTAATCGACATTAATAGACCACTTCACGCAACAACAAAAGAATGTGTATTATTTTCAAATGCACACAAACTCTTACCAAGATAGACCATATTCTGGTCCATTAAACAAATCTCAATAAATTAAAAAAAATTCAAAGCCAACAAAGTTTTTCTCTGACCATCTGAACTTCACCTAGAAATAATAAACAAGTGTGTGTATGTGTGCTTATATGTGTATATTTGTATGAACATTGAAAATGTGTGATAAAAGTAATCACCTACCCATGATGCTGCAATGATTTTTGAGACAATTAATTTATCACTACGGTTTTTGTCATTATTCTTTAACTAAATGAATAAGAGTCTTCCTAAATATTTTTACAGTTTCATTCATTGATCAAATTTTTCATGACTTTATCATGTCATATTGAATTAATCACATTTAAATCTTTTCTCATTATACTACCTGTAGATATTGTAAATTTCCCCTTTGAATTATAAATTGTTCACTGAGCAATTTTGAATACAAAATGTTTCCATTTTTAGGCTTACTTTCATTGTATTGATTTCCAATAGTGAAATTCTGATTAAAAGAGAATAAATTTTAGATACAATTTTCAAAAACAATAAAATAAATCTGCCTGTGGATTATGAAAACTCATGTCCTCATTCCGAATCAAATTGACTGTGAAGAGTTAAGCCATAAATATCTAAGCTGTGTTGGAAAGAGTCTGATCTATGTTGTCTGTTGGAAGTTGTTTTTCTTGTTTGTTAGAAATGGTTCTATGGAGTATGTTTGTGTACTTTAACAAAATAATATATGTGAAGAATATATAACAGTGCCTAGCACATAATAATTGGTCAAAGAATGGGGTCATTCTCTCTGTCTCTTTCTGTCTTTATCTCTTTCAATCTCTCCTTCTCTTGATCCCTCCATCTCTGATTTCCTCAATCCTTGGTCTCTCTTAGTCATGCATACGACTCTGACTTGCTCTCTTTCCCTTTCTCTTTTTCTTTCTTTTTCAAACTGAACTAGAAGATCTGGGTTCTAGTCCTGGTTTCATAGACTCAGTAATATCTTAGGTTAAACCTCAAAATAAATTGGCTTTTGGAACTCTTGGGGACATTCAATTTCAGAGAAATTTCAAGAGCAGAATGACATATTATTGATAATTCTAATTCATTTATGGGCCTCCAACTTCCCAATTCCCTGTTTGTCCACTCTTAAAAACCAGTTACATTATCTAATTCAGTGCTAACCCAATTCAATTAAAAATATTATTGAAGGTTGTGTGCAAAGCAATGATTTAATTTCTGAGGAATGATGTTAATAATTTATTATCTACTAAAAAAAGAACAATGTAGAAAGATAATATTATAGTCATGAATATGTATACATGTTAGTACAGAGCCTCAAAAACTAAAAAAGCAGACTGCAGAAAACAGCTGATAAAAATAAGCCATTTTAAAACACATCTCTTAGACTGATAAATTAAGTAGAAAATCATAATTAGAGGTATCTGAGATATGAATAACATAATGAATAAATCTTGAGCTGCTAATTATACGGCTGTCTATACTCAACAAACTAGAACATTTATAAAACAGACTATGGATTAGGCCACTAAAAAGCCTGAGTAATCCATAGTATCAATATCATGCAGAATAAATTCTCCAATTATGATTCAATGTAATTAGGAATTAATAACCCAAAGCTATATTAAAAATCCAGTATGTTTAGAAATCAAATGACATATTGTTAGACAATTTGTATTAAAAGAAAATTATAAAGAACAGTAGAAAATATTACTAAGCCAAAGCCATTTTATAGAAAAAATTAATAAAAAATGATATAATTTTGAAAATTAGATGAAATAATAAATTCCTAGAAAACTAAACATTGCTGACTTTAAAATGGGAAGAAATAAAAACAATGAATATACTAATAAACAGTAGAAAATAGTATTCAAGATCTCCTGGTCATAAATATTCAAGGTCCAAATGGTTTCATAGAAACTCTGTCAAATTTGCAAGAACAATTAAACTGTCAACACAAACTGGTTAAGAAAAGGTAAAAAGCAAACCTTCTAAACTCATTTTAGTCTGCATAGATAAAGAGGAAAAGTATTGGCTCTTCTTACTTATGATTGTACATTAAAAATCAAAACAATGCAAGAGCTAAATGAAAATGTATTATACATAATGGTAAGTGATATTTATTACAGAAATTACAAAATGTTTCAACATCATAAATTTATTAATATAATTCATATTTTTTTTTACTGTATAAGAGATTACTACAAATCAATAAGAAAAGGTAAATACCTTAATATAAGCTTGTGAACAGTTGGACCAGTAACTTACAAAGACTAAAAGGTCAGTAAGCTTATAAAGAGATGCTTGTGTTCATTGGTAAATAGAGAATTGAAAATTATATAATGATATAATTTTAGATACATTATTGTCCTGGATAATGCTACACATTCAGCAGGATGTGGACTCCAGGAACGCTCATGTTCTGCTGGTGGTAATGTAGATTGCTGCAGGACTCCTGGAAAGCAGTCAAGCAATGCTTAGTAAAATGATATATTCATATACCCTATGAACCAGCAATCCCAGTTCTGAACATATAGGCCAAAGACATTCTTGCATAGATGCACAAGGGAACATGTACAGGTTGTTTATTGCAGTGTTGCTTATGGTGTCAGCAAGTCGGAGATTCTCTGGGCATCCATAACTTCAAGATGAATAAGTATACATGGTGGGTGCACTCTGTGGAGTGCTACACAGATATAGTAGACAATAGACTAGATGATCACACATGCTGAAAGCAACATGCCTAGTAGGAAAGTAAAAATAACTAGCTCTATAGCACAATATCATTCTGTTCTTGAAAGCTAAAAAGATAAGAACAAAAACAATTCAATTTGTTAGAATACATAGCAATAGAAGTATATGCATCAAATACATTAGACCGGTTTACTATTTCAGGGAGGTATGGAATTGAAGTGGGGGAAAGGTAAAGTATACTAAATAATTGAATAAAGAAAGAGAATAATGTCATGAATTAAGGTGTATAAATAACTTTTTGGAAGAGTGAAGGAGAAACGAAGAGTCAGAATGTATCATGTAAAACATAAAAGTCACTAGTCCCTGTATGCAAGAGTTTTACAGTCTAACATCATCCAGTATAATGTAATTCTTGGAAGTAATCCTCTCCCTGACTGTTTTAATACATTTTTCAAGGTATTACTATTTTGTACTCTAATCACAACTTTCTAGAACCATTGCTATGTTAAGATAATCCTTATAAAATTTAAAATTTTGTTGAGATGTATTTGAACCACAGTTTACAAACTGGAGGATGAATGGACAAATTGGAGCTGCAGATGTGTTTTGTCTGACCTTTATGATGTTCCTAAATACGTAACTGCGAAGACTTAATAATTGTTAAATTTCACATAAAAGTCAAGATTTTTAGTTTACCTATAACAAATCACAATTTCAACGATACTGGTGCTCTATTTTTCTATCACAATGCATTGGTAGTTACTGAAGAGGAGCTGTTGTTTAAATTTGGATTATGTATTCTCCAGGTCAGCACATCGTTGCCTAATGCACTATATCCATTTATACCACCATCCAGGTCCTATTGACACTTGATTTGGTAAGGCCTTAAAGAGTGCATGTGGTGGTACAGGCCCCAAGGCTCAGCGAAGAGGATTCATGTCCATGACCATTTCACACTTACCTGCTGCATCACTGGCTTTTGTCCTTCTACAGACCTTTGGGTTGTAGCAGAGGACACTGGGCAATGAGTATGTAGAGAGCAAATTGGAACACAAGGAACAATTTGGAAAGGGGTAGGGTAATTTTTATACACTAAAAATTACCTGTTACTATTCAAGACCAAGTTAAAGTAGAATAGATAAAGTTTATTAAATACAATTATGTGGGGTTTTTTTTGCTGTGGTTCTGCATATATCCAGATGATATTTGAATCTAATTGTCCACAAGTTAGCTTCTATCCTGCTTATTTTTTTATCCTCTTTAATCTCTTTGTTTCCCTTTTTCAGACGGTATCTTCACTTTAGATATTTTGAAAGTTCTTCTTTGTTCTAGTCTCATATAAATGCAAACAATAAGATCTGTCAGTATGGTGGCTAGAAAACACTAAAACCTATTATTGTAGTGTAGAGTATTTTAACACTTAGTTTAAATGTAGACTAATGCTATGTCTTACATAAATTTATAAAAATGTTTCTCGTTTTCTCCTCTTAAATCTGTATTCATTTATTTTTTATCATGGGGTCTCTGATTTTAGGAATACTCTCCATTTTATTAAGTATTATTAATAATAAGTGTTAAAATACTTTTTCTCTAAGTGTCTGTTTATATACATATATGTATATATATATACACATATATATATACACATACATATATATATATATATATCTCCCTTATTGGCCATTTATTCAACAATATTAAGCAAGTCCCATATACTTAACATGATACCAGGAGACAGGGGTGTCTATGGGAATAAGGCCTCTTCTGTGCCCCCAGGAGCTTATGGACTCTAGGAGAAAAAATAAGCAATAAAGTGTAGGAAGTATGAGATGGTTGTTTCTACCTGTAGAGATTGACTAGGGAAATGACAGAGAAAGTTTTTATGGATTCATGGAGGAAGTGACCGAAGCAAGATCTTTTTCCTGCCTCTCATTAACCCTGGGCCTGGGTCCCTCACTTGCTTTCCTTATTACTTAATTTCACTCTTTTTTTTTTTTTTTACTTGATTAAAATGACTTCTGAGTGCACTAAACATTGCTATAATCTAATGAATAGCATTATTCTTGTCTAAAAAAAAGTACTTGTAGAGAAAAAAAAAAACAAATGCAGGCACAGCTGTTTTCACCACTTCACTTTAATAAAAAGGATAATTACTTTAGCCTTGGAAAATAACGCGATTTCCATGTAGTTTTCAACAGTGAGATTTCTTATTCCTATATCAATAACTTCCCCCATAAAATTCTTCCTCTCCAGTCACTATAACATACTTTGTTTCATTATCTACTGTAATGGCACACAGGAAGACAGTTTTAGCTGGACCCAGAAGGACTTTATTTTTTTTTCTTTTTTGAACTGTAAATGTATTTTAACGTCCATTGGAAAAAAAACTAAGCTGCAATTCAAACCTGTGACTTTACGAATAGAATTGTGTCAGGCCAGGCTAACATGAATAAGTAAAAAATTGGAAAATAGATGGCAAGTAACAGCAAAAATGGTGTATGGATATGGAAACGTTGAGGGTGAATCTTACATGACTTAAGTTTAAAATGTCCTAGACTAAATGCTTTTTTATGGTCACTTTTGGTGCTGAAAGCTGAGCCTCTGTGCACTGGTGCTGAATCAAATCTCGGAGACAGAGTTTTGGGTGAAGTAGAAAAGAATAGCTTTATTGCTTTGCCAGGCACAGGGGGACACAGTGGGCTCATGCCCTGAAAAGCTGTGTGTCCCAATCTGGGAGGATTTGGTGAGGAGTTTTATAGCAGTGGTTCAAGAGTGGGGTTGCTGATAAGGGTCAGGGTGTGTGCAGGGCCTGCACTCCTTTAATCTGGCTTCAGGTGGTCTCCTGATGAGCTTCAGGGTTATCAAACTGTGACCTTCTCTCTAGAACATCTTCCATTTGGTCAGGGGTTTAGTTCTGCAGAAGAGCTTGAAGATACTGTTATGTGTGTCCCTTGAGGCGGAACCAGGACCCTGCCTCAAGGCTACACTATTGCTTCTTAGCTGCTCCTCCCTTGTCTCTGCATCCCATCCCTTCCCTGTTTAGCAACTGTTTGAAAGACTTCCATGCCGAGGAGCCCCACAGAGTCCTGCTCAGTTTCACTTTGAACTTCATTCAATGCTTTTTTGAAATCTCTTTCCTTCTGTGAGACCCTGAAGCTCTCAGAGACTAAAGTGTACAGGGAGGATGTGGCAAAGAAACCCACATAAGATTCTACTAAGGAAGCTCAGAAATGAACCTGAAATATAAATAAGTCCCTTGGGATAATGAACATGGCCCTTAGGACATGCATTTACTCCTGCAGGACAGGAGAGTTCAGTTGATGGTGAGCAAAAGTAAACTACAATGGCTAGAAAAAAGATTCTCTGAAGTGATACTGAAGCTCCTGGGAAATGAAACCTCCTATTACACAGCTGAACTTTACAATACAGATCATGCTACAGGAAACACTAAATCATCTTGCTGTTCCTCCATAGAAAATGGTTTACAAATCATTATCCTAGTAAGAGACTTTCAAAGAATATAGAACAAAAAGAAATAGGAAGAGCATAGAGGTGTATGTATCAAGCAGTCAATTAATGCAAATCTTATGTGTGTAGGTTTTTGTGATATTTGTCAGTTTTTTACAAGTTGTAATTTGTTGTGATGCATTTCCTATTCTAAATAAACATTCACTCTTGTGCTTAGCTTTTGAGAGTTTTCCTAAGTTGAACATACTTTTCATACTGTACACATCTATGAGATACTATTTAACAATTTCCCTAGAAGGAAAAATCAAGGAATGGGCCTTCCTCCCTCTTTGTTTTTCAGTAGAATTTTTACAATTTATGCATGATCTTATTAAAAAAAGTAATATGCATTAATTATATTAGTTTAAATATGTTACAGTAAAATATGCATAACATAAAATTTTCAATTATTTTTTAGTGTACAAATCAATGACATTAATTATATTCACAGCGTTGGATAACTATCATCACTATCT